>NC_069507.1:138612535-138912535 GCF_027579735.1 Bombina bombina | reverse complement strand
TATATATATATAGGTATACAGAATTAATAATGAACAAGTCCAGCTGCTCCTCCAAATAAAGGGTGTACTCCAGGGTTCCCAACAATATATACTACAAAAAACAAAAGCGAGAGAAGCTCGGACTCAAGTGTAGCATATACTATTTATTGGTTAAAACACACACAGAAGGTAACGAACTTACAAGATGCTCATCGCATACATGCCCATAAAAAGCCGTCTGCTTATACGTATCACACTCCTTCAAGCTTGAAATTCCCCCCGGTCTGTGTTAAATAATAAGGCCGTATTACACTTTTTCCTTATTCAGAGGGATCTCCTTGCGACAATACCAAACCAGCCCGCTCTGCAGACGCGGGGCGGTGATGTCTATGGTACGCTAGGTAATAGATGCGTCCGTAGAAAGTAAGGCAAATTACGGATCCTCCAGGGAACCAAAAAATGAGCTGCAATGTTCAACGCGTTTCGTCCCGTTCAACGAGACTTTGTCAAGAATATTGAAACAGCTCCTAAAGAACCCTTATATACCGGAGTATTGTAATAGCACTCCCATTTCGTACAACACTTAATTAAAGGTATATAGCGGGCTCAGATAATGGTAAAATAGGTACTCATAACACATTCGCATAATAGGAACTAACCATTAAAAATTGATTAAGATTATAAATATGGCATAAATCATAATAACATGTTATCTGGCGACATATACATAAAAAATAATGCATGAAATGTTTAAAAAAAACACATTAATATACATTTAAAAGAAACATGAAATACAATACATTTGCTGTTAAAATACATACTATCTAATAAATAATTTAAAGAAGAAGTATAAACTGAAAATCTATTTCAATGTTAAAGCAATTAGTTCTGCTTAAACATCCTAATTCCTGCATAATTGATACCCCAATGTAAAATATATTGTGAAGACGATAAATGCCCAAATTGATGATACATTTAAAATATTACATGATTATACATTTAGGAACAGATACAAAACCCTAATACATGTAATTTAAAAATCAATATTATAAAATAGTAGTTGCCTGAATATCTAATTCTATGTTTAACCCTTTTGGCTCTAGACAATCCAAAGTTTTGATCCAAAAGGTTTCTCTTTGTCTCAGCTTTAACAACCTGTTGGTATCCCATCTATCTTGTGCTACCCATTCTATGATTTTTATACTGAGGTCCTTAGGATTTTGATTGTGGCAAATTTTAAAGTGGTAGGAAACGCTGTGGTTATCAAAACAAGCTTCTATATTATTTATGTGTTCTTTCTAAGATTGCATGTTTTTATCATTTACCCAAAGTTCATAAGGACCCCTCAAATCCTCCTGGAAGACCAATTGTCTCTGGGATAGGCTCTTTATGTGATAATTTGTCCAAATATGTAGATTCTTTTCTACAACCCATTGTGGTATCTACTAGAGTCTATCTCAGAGACACAATTGACATTATAAACAAAATGGAGGGTACAGATTGGAATAAAGATTATTTTTTGGATAACTTGCGACGCAGCTGCTTTATATACCTGCATTCCCCATTCTAAAGGCATAGCAGCTGTGGGGGAATCTTTAAAGAATGTACATATACCTGAACTCCAGAGAAAATTTATTGAAGATGCAATATTATTTGTTCTTACTCATAATTATTTTTTATTTGAGGGAATTTTTTTACCACCAAGTACAAGGTACTGCGATGGGCACTACATTTGCCCCATCGTACGCAAATTTATATATGTCCTCATTTGAAAATAATTTTATTTGGAATAATAACCCCTTTTTAAAGAACATTATAAAATATTTTAGATTTATAGATGATATTTTAATCGTTTGGCAAGGTCCCAAAGATTGAATTGAAGATTTTATATCTTATATTAATTGTAACAATTTTAATTTAAAATTTACATATGAAAGTTCTCAAGATTGTATTTCATTTTTATACCTGGTTTTATTTAGGGACAATGATACAAACAAGGTATGTGTAAAAAAAATGTTCTCAAACCTACAGCTAGAAATGGCTTATTGAATGCCAAGAGCGGCTATCTCAAACAATGGATAAATAATGTTCCTTTAGGACAGTATCAGAGAATTCGACGTAATTGCACACACAAAGAAAATTTCAATAGGGAAGCTGATCATCTAACTAAAAAGTTCACTGAGAAAGGATATTATATTAAACTATTAGATAATGCTAGGACAAAGGTGCTGAAAATGGATAGATCACAGCTTATTGGTAAGCAACAAGAGAACAAAAATAAAAACAATAATATGAATTCTGACCAAGGGAATGTCAAATTTATTACTAGGTACAATAGTCAGCACCACCAGATTAAAAATATCCTCAATAAACATTGGAAAGTATTAAAACTAGATCCTGTGTTGGGCAGTGTACTAGGGGATAAACCTGAAGTTATTTTTAAGAAAAATAAAGATCTTAAAAATTATATAGCACCTACAAAACTTAAACTAAGGACAAATAATGGTACCTTAACTAATTGGTGTGGGGGACACGTAGGCTTATACCCATGTAAAGTTTCTGATTGTGTAATGTGTCCACTAATAGGTACCAATCACACTATCTTCTCTAATTTTGATGGTAGTCGTTCATATAAGTGCAAATATAGGTGCACTTGCCACACCAATTATGTAGTGTATCAACTTAGCTGTAAATGTGGCAAAATATATGTTGGTAGGACTAAAAGAAAAATCAAGTGTAGGCTGAGAGAACACATAAATAATATAGAAGCTGGTTTTGATAACCACAGCGTTTCCTACCACTTTAAAATTTGCCACAATCAAAATCCTAAGGACCTCAGTATAAAAATAATAGAATGGGTAGCACAAGATAGATGGGATACCAACAGGTTGTTAAAGCTGAGACAAAGAGAAACCTTTTGGATCAAAACTTTGGATTGTCTAGAGCCAAAAGGGTTAAACATAGAATTAGATATTCAGGCCTTTTTATAAAATAACTTAACTACTATTTTATAATATTGATTATTAAATTACATGTATTAGGGTTTTGTATCTGTTCCTTAATGTATAATCATGTAATATTTTAAATGTATCATCAATTTGGGCATTTATCGTCTTCACAATATATTTTACATTGGGGTATCAATTATGCAGGAATTAGGATGTTTAAGCAGAACTAATGGCTTTAACATTGAAATAGATTTTCAGTTTATACTTCTTTAAATTATTTATTAGATAGTATGTATTTTAACAGCAAATGTATTGTATTTCATGTTTCTTTTAAATGTATATTAATGTGTTTTTTTTAAACATTTCATACATTATTTTTTACGTATATGTCGCCAGATAACATGTTATTATGATTTATGCCATATTTATAATCTTAATCAATTTTTAATGGTTAGTTCCTATTATTCTAATGTGTTATGAGTACCTATTTTACCATTATCTGAGCCCGCTATATACCTTTAATTAAGTGTTGTACGAAATGGGAGTGCTATTACAATACTCCGGTATATAAGGGTTCTTTAGGAGCTGTTTCAATATTCTTGACAAAGTCCCGTCGAACTGGACGAAACGTGTTGAACATTGCAGCTCATTTTTTGGTCCCCTGGAGGATCCGTAATTTGCCTTACTTTCTACAGACGCATCTATTACCTAGTGTACCATAGACGTCACCGCCCCGCGTCTGCAGAGCGGGCTGGTTTGGTATTGTCGCAAGGAGATCCCTCTGAATAAGGAAAAAGTGTAATACGGCCTTATTATTTAACACAGACCGGGGGGAATTTCAAGCTTGAAGGAGTGTGATACGTATAAGCAGACGGCTTTTTATGGGCATGTATGCGATGAGCATCTTGTAAGTTAGTTACCTTCTGTGTGTGTTTTAACCAATAAATAGTATATGCTACACTTGAGTCCGCGCTTCTCTCACTTTTGTTTTTTGTAGTATATATCGTTGGGAACCCTGGAGTACACCCTTTATTTGGAGGAGCAGCTGGACTTGTTCATTATTAATTCTGTATACCTATATATATACAGACTTTTTATTTTGTAAGTACAGGTAGCCCTGAATTTACGCCGGGGTTAGGTTCCGGAAGGAATGGTTGTAAATCGAAACCGTTGTAAATTGAAACCCAGTTTATAATGTAAGTCAATGGGAAGTGAGGGAGTTAGGTTCCAGGCCCCTCTCAAAATTGGCATAAGTAACCTGATACATTATATTTAAAGCTTTGAAATGGCAACTATAAATGCTAAACAGCATTATAAACAGTATAAAATAATCACACAACACAGTTTAATGAACAAAAACATTTTTTACTTACATTTTTCTGCAAACAAAGCAGTAAGGTCTCTGCATTGACAACAGTACAATAAACTGTTTAGTGTACAAAAAGGGAACAAGGTTGTAAGGCCTCTGCATTGACAACAGTAATATTAACTATGTTTAATGTACAGTACCTGTACTGTACAAGAATGTAAGAATTTTTTTAGAAAAAATTGAGATGTTAAAGCACAAACTAAGAGAACAGTGGGATAATGCAAAGATTTACTACTCTTCTGATTGAGGAGATTCCCTTGTTTTAAAGAAAGAATGCAGTGTTGATTGTTTAGATTGCCTTTTTCTTTCTTGGAGAATCTCAGAGTAAGGGCCAAGGGTTGACATTATGCCCCTTTTCATTGTAGCACTTCGCTGCCAGTCATGGTCAATTTCACAGAGCTCATCAGTGAGGGTTTCCATGGCTGAAAGGATACGGTGAAGATCATTTGTTTTCATACATTTTAGAGGAACTGCTTCCACTTCATCTTTTTCCTCCTCATTCTGCTTGCTTAGTTCTTCAGCCAATTCTACCAAGTCTTCATTGGAAAGCTGCTGGTTATGGCTATCCAATAGCTCTGTTACATCATTAGTTGTAACCTCACTCAACCCAGCTTCTTGTGCCAGCCTACTTACATCTTCAACAATGTTTTCCAATGGCTCTTCTCTTGTTAAGTTGTGCATAAATTCTGGTAAAAGTTTGCACCACACTCCATTTAAACAGTTGACTGTGACTTCCTCCCAAGCTGCATTAATGTTATTAATGCCCTTCAAAATGTTGAATGAACGCCAGTTATCTTTGATAGTTGTATTGGATCTATCCAAAACTTTCACCATTTCTGTGAAGGTTTGGCGGAGGTAATAAGTTTTGAATGTTGCAAAACTGATGTGGTGTTTGGTGGCATGTAAACAACATGGACATTCAGAGGTGTTCTAACTGCATCAAAGTTTCCAGGATGGCCAGGGGCATTATCTAGGAGAAGAATAGCTTTGGCTGGTAACTTATTTTTTTGACAAAAATTAAGCACAGTGGGGCAAAAATAATTGGAGTACTAATCCAAAAAGACTTCTTGTGTAACCCAAGCCTTCTTGTTCCACTTCCAGTAGACTGGCAACATTTCTTTGTTTAGGCCCTTGAGAGCACGGGGTGTCTGGGAATGGTACACCAACATTGGTTTTAATTTTAATGTGCAAGAGACATTTGCTCCTAGTAGAAGTGTTAGCCTATCTTTTGCTGACTTGAAACCTGGTGCAGACTGCTCATCATGGGCAATGAAGGTTCTTGATGGCAATTTCTTCCAATAAAGCCCTGTTTCGTCAACATTAAAAATTAGATCAGGAGGATAATTACCTTCCTGTACAATGGCTTGAAACTCTGCAGGAAATAATGCAGCAGCCTCAACATCTGCACTTGTTGCCTCCCCAGTTAGTTTCATGCTGCGGCACTTGCTTCGACTTTTAAATCTCATGAACCATCCCTTACTACCTAAAAATGTATCATCATCACCACCTTCTTTTTTCTTAAGATCTTCAAAGATTGACTTTGCCTTGTCAGTAATAACAGCTTGAGACATTGGAATGTTTTTTTTATTTAAGTCATCAACCCACAGTGACAATAACTGCTCCATTTTTTCTAAAAGCTTACTTCTGGAGTATCTTACATGTGCTACGCTTACTGGCGTAGCATGTTGTATTGACTCTTTTATTCTATTTGCATTTTTTATTATGGTAGTCACAGTTGATGGAGGTAGTTTCAGATCTCTACATACATTAGCATGTGTTTCCCCATCTTCCATTCTGCGAATGACCTCCATTTTCTTCTCCAATGTGATAGATCTGCGCTTCTTTTTAGGGACATTTTCACTCAAAGTGGTTTTATTTTGAGGCATGGCAGCTTCTTCTGTGTATTGTACACTGGATAGGATGTTTGTGGTGGATCAGAAAGTGCCCTGAAATACATTTAAATAGAAAAAAATAAAACCACTGTAAAAAAAAGTTGTTTTTTTTTAAATTGCGGCAAAATTATATTTTTAATTAAAATATGGACACAAATAAAACCCTATGGGTTTGTGTGTGTTTTTATGGGGGTGTGTTTATGGGTGGGTATGTGTGTTTATGTGTGGGTGGGTGTGTGTGTGTGTATGGGTGTGTGTGTGTGTATGGGTGTGTGTGTGGGTGTAGGTGTGTATGGGTGTGTGTGTGTTTATGGGTGGGTGTATGGGTGTGTGTGTGTATGGGTGTGTGTGTGTGTATGGGTGTGTATGTGTGTATGGGTGTGTGTGTGTGTTTATGGGTGGGTGTATGGGTGTGTGTGTGGGTGGGTGTGTTTTCTCTGCAGATGTGTGCCCATAACTCTGTCCCCTTCAGTTTCTCAATCAGGATATTTTTAACCTAACAATAATAATGAAAAAAAAGCATTAATTCTGTACCTGTATCAATGGTTGTTGGGTGTTTTTTCACTACACTGGAGGACTTGACATAGTTGACATGATGATGTCCATAGGGAATTAGCTCTAAGGATTTAAGATAATGTTTTATTTAGTAGTCATGCATAAAAATTATATTCAGGCAGTAAAATCTACTGTACAAATGTGTACTGCACAGTAATGTGACACAGACTGGGAACATAGCTTACATACAAAACACAGGGATAATGACACACTTGTGGAAGTGCCACTGACACACGGGGGACACAGCTGTGGTGTGCTTAGGAGCTGCTGCTGTAGGAGCAGGAACACTGTCAAATCTGGACACAACACTGTCACATTAGAAACCCCTCACAAATAACATTCATTGCCCCTGTCACACCTCCTCAGCTCACAGGACATGTAATGACAGGCTACAGCCACAAATGTTTTCTTCTAGAGCAGATGAGTTAATCTCACAATATTCCAGCTCTCTGCACAGCACAGCAGTAGGTAAATTCTTAAAATAAAAAAATGGCACTCACTCTGTTACGTGATATGGAGTTTGCAGCTCCGTTATGCATTGGAGATTTATGGGCACCCTGTGACCTCCTAGTCTTCAAGCAGGAAGATGAAAGGGAAGTTTTCCTTTGTCAAGGCTAATATTTCGAAGTCAGTCAGCTCGATCCTGTTACTTTGAAAGCTCCGGTCTGTTTGTTCTGCATATTTTCAGCCTGCTAGAGCGTGTCTTTCCTTTGCTGCGACACAAGTTGAAGTCTCCTCCTACTGGCCTGATCTTTTTAACTAATGCACTGCTTCTCAGCAGCAGTCAGATGAGCTTCTCCAGTAGCAGTCACGTGACAGAAAAAAAAGGGCGTTATTCTGAAACGGCGCAAATTGAACCGTCGTAAACCGAGGGCCACCTGTACTATCTTTTCTTATTGGATTTTATCATATGCTCATATATGGACATTATTCAGTGGTTTTAGGTCATTCATGTCACATGTGAATTTGTTTTGACCGCATATTTTTAACATAGAACGTGTATTTTTTTTTTTTTTATTAAATATTTTTTTTATTGAGGTTATAGGCAAAAGAGACAATGAAAACATGTAATTTTCATCCATACATAAAAATTACAGTAGGGCATCAAAAATAATATAAACAAATGTATTGAGAACCTTCCCTACTACTAAAAAACCCCCAAGAATATAGAAACCATTTCTATTCTCTTAACTAAGAGTAGGTATATATAGCATCAAAGGTTGGATAGCTGATAAGGAGATAAGAGCCAAAGAATTAGGGAATTAAATTATATCTCCTGTGTCCATTACGAATATTAGGGTAAAAGAGACTATAATTTGCGTTAAACAAGTGAAGGGGAAGGTAAAAGATGATGCCTTGATATGGTAGAGAAGAAGAGATTGGACTAAGTAGAATGGGACCTCATTTTAAATCATATAATTATAGATAATGTTCCCCACCTAGGAATGAAGGTATACTTTTAAATCTTATGATGAGTAGGTTTGGGGAGTTGGTATATGATCTGGCCACTCTCGGGCCCAAATAAGTAAAGGGGGAGGGGATGCAGCGGGCAAGAGCCGCTCGATATATATGGGGAAAAAGGGAAGGGGGGGGGCGGAGTGTTTTAGTATAAGATCATAGAGATACGTGCAGAGAGAGTGGAGATAGACATAATTGGACTACAGGAATGGTAGTTTCTGGAAGTAAGGGGTAGCTGTTCCCCATACTACGGTATATAAGATATGTCAGAATAAATTTCACCCGGGTTCTAAAGAAGGGTCACATCCGGTAGTTGTGGAAAGCATAGTAATATATTAGTAACAGGGTAGCAGAGACCAATGGCCACTATCCAGTACATTAACCATATGGTATGAACATGAGGTGAGCTGTAAAGTTACTAGGTATATAATCGAAGGGTCAGAGAGATGGGTAACAATATATGAGATATAAGATATAGGATAACTGACATATAAGAACGTGTATTTTATTCTGTCACTCTATAGTTATTTATATAGCGCCCGGTTGTGTGCAACTCTACACACTTTTTTGTTTATATTTGTTGTATTTTCTCCTAACGGGGCAGCTTATTAATTACTATATATACAGATTTTATATTATTAATATTATTATTTACATGGATAATATTGCAACAGGCATGGCTAGTGAAAATTGTGCAACTACCTTAGGTACATCCTTACATACTAGTTCCACTCAATTTGGCAACAATGTTTTGCGCAATAGCAGACAAAGATCATATAATCTATTAGAGGGGGATAATATTAGTGAATCACATTCAGACCCTATTACTTTATTTAGAGAACTAGAAAAATTGTTACTGAAGGATGCCAAAGAATGGCAAGATCTGGTACTTCTGGACAACTATATACTTCATGATATTATACCCAGAGGTCTTAGAATTTTTAAATTTCCAGCGTTTAATTTGGATGAAGTGGAGTACCAATTAGAATGGGAACAGATATTGCACACCTGCTCAAAAGCACTTATCAAACTATTAATAAAATATAGAGAGTACAAATTGAGCTCTTTAAAAACTGTGATTGATGAATTAGTAAACAAGATACAACCCTATGAGCACATCCAAAAGTGGAAGGAATTAAACCAGAATATTCAATCAAGGGTAGATTCCTTTTCTAATGAGTTAAAATGTAACAAGACCAAAAAGTTACAGAGAGATCTAGAATATTTCAAAACAGACCAAGTATATTCTTATAAAAAGAATGCAGCATATAAAAGTGGGGTTAATCATGAGAAATATAATGAAATACCTGCACATTCCTTTTCAAGCCAAACAAAGGTACAACCTGTAAGAACACACAATTACTCTAATTATAATAATAAACAATCCGATAAATTTACCAAGACTAATTCTCAGGATAAAAGATAATTTAGGGGAAATTGGGGTAAGGACAATTGTCATATAGGTAATAAACAACAACGTAATGGAAATACTGCAAATAGAGAGGAATATTATAACCCAGTACAGAACAAAAATAGGGAAGACACAACCTGGTATGAGGTTCCAACATATAATAGGTTTTCAGAGTTCAATAAACTTCCTCAATCACCAAGGTGGCAACATGAAGGGGCTAGACCTAAAAATAATTATAATAAGGGGCATACACCGAGGTCAATGAATAAATCTAGTAATAGGACCCAAGGTAACCAACATTTTTTAGGGGTACCCCCCTGGAGACAACAAGGGGGAGGACAAAACCGAGGGCACCAACAGCAAAGACAACAGGCACCCCAGAACCACCATACAGAATGGCAGAATGTAGGGAAGGAGATTGCTCTATCAAAACCCCTAAGTCAGAGGAGTCCAAAAAGAACTCTAGACGAAATAGACCAAGAGGAAATAGGGGAGGATTTAAATCAAGTAAAAAGAAACAAAGAGCGATGGAATTAGAAGAAAACACCAAAATGATTTTTAACTTATCAGATAAGACTACCAGTGAACTTCAATTGCTCACCAAGGGTTTAAATTATGCACCCAATAGCATACCTAATTACTTCAATCTCTATATTGATGTTCAAAAATTTATTAGAAAAGTGACCTTGAAAAGATATTTTTCAAAAAGAGTTGGAACAGATATGCTGGAATCCGAAGATTTTATTAGGAATGATGATATTACCACTTTAGTGAATTTAGGGGATGATGTAGCAATAGACAATCAGGAATTAGATTTTAATTTGTCTGGCCTTTCTATATATGAAGATAGGGATGACTTTTCTGTTAAACATTGCACCTTGAAACGTAAATCTATCTTTTACCCTATTCATACTCAAACTGAATATATCAAGATTTTCAATAGGCTAGTGTGCCAAGATATTGAGGCACTGTCCAAGAAAACCTCACATAAATTACGTTTTGATAGGGATAATCTTTCTAGGGAGGAAAGGGCAGCTCTGCAATCACTCAGTACAGATAATGATATTATTTTTAGGGCCGCCGATAAAAGCGGTGGTATAGTTGTACAAGATAGGAAGGATTATTTAGCAGAAGCATATCGTCTGCTAGGAGATGCAAATACTTATTCAGCTCTCACTTTTAACCCTACCATTAAATTTAAGAAAGAACTGTTTACACTTTTAAATGAGGCTAAACTTTCAGGAGTTTTGAATATGGATGAATTTAAATTTTTATATGAAGTAGCCCCTAAGATTGTGTGTTTTTATCATTTACCCAAAGTTCATAAGGACCCCTCAAATCCTCCTGGAAGACCAATTGTCTCTGGGATAGGCTCTTTATGTGATAATTTGTCCAAATATGTAGATTCTTTTCTACAACCCATTGTGGTATCTACTAGAGCCTTTCTCAGAGACACAATTGACGTTATAAACAAAATGGAGGGTACAGATTGGAATAAAGATTATTTTTGGATAACTTGCGACGCAGCTGCTTTATATACCTGCATTCCCCATTCTAAAGGCATAGCAGCTGTGGGGGAATTTTTAAAGAATGTACATATACCTGAACTCCAGAGAAAATTTATTGAAGATGCAATATTATTTGTTCTTACTCATAATTATTTTTTATTTGAGGGAATTTTTTTACCACCAAGTACAAGGTACTGCAATGGGCACTACATTTGCCCCATCATACGCAAATTTATATAAATCCTCATTTGAAAATAATTTTATTTGGAATAATAACCCCTTTTTAAAGAACATTATAAAATATTTTAGATTTATAGATGATATTTTAATCGTTTGGCAAGGTCCCAAATATTTAATTGATGATTTTATATCTTATATTAATTGTAACAATTTTAATTTAAAATTTACGTATGAAAGTTCTCAAGATTTTATTTCATTTTTAGACCTGGTTTTATTTAGGGACAATGATACAAACAAGGTATGTGTAAAAAATGTTCTCATACCTACAGATAGAAATGGCTTATTGAATGCCAAGAGCGGCCATCTCAAACAATGGATAAATAATGTGCCTTTAGGACAGTATCAGAGAATTCGACGTAATTGCACACACATAGAAAATTTCAATAGGGAAGCTGATCATCTAACTAAAAAGTTCACTGAGAAAGGATATGATATTAAACTATTAGATAATGCTAGGACAAAGGTGCTGAAAATGGATAGATCACAGCTTATTGATAAGCAACAAGAGAACAAAAATAAAAACAATAATATGAATTCTGACCAAGGGAATGTCAAATTTATTACTAGGTACAATAGTCAGCACCACCAGATTAAAAATATCCTCAATAAACATTGGAAAGTATTAAAACTAGATCCTGTGTTGGGCAGTGTACTAGGGGATAAACCTGAAGTTATTTTTAAGAAAAATAAAGATCTTAAAAATTATATAGCACCTACAAAACTTAAACTAAGGACAAATAATGGTACCTTAACTAATTGGTGTGGGGGAAACGTAGGCTTATACCCATGTAAAGTTTCTGATTGTGTAATGTGTCCACTAATAGATACCAATCACACTATCTTCTCTAATTTTGATTTTAGTCGTTCATATAAGTGCAAATATAGGTGCACTTGCCACACCAATTATTTAGTGTATCAACTTAGCTGTAAATGTGGTAAAATTTATGTTGGTAGGACTAAAAGAAAAATCAAGTGTAGGCTGAGAGAACACATAAATAATATAGAAGCTGGTTTTGATAACCACAGCGTTTGCCACAATCAAAATCCTAAGGACCTCAGTATAAAAATCATAGAATGGGTAGCACAAGATAGATGGGATACCAACAGGTTGTTAAAGCTGAGACAAAGAGAAACCTTTTGGATCAAAACTTTGGATTGTCTAGAGCCAAAAGGGTTAAACATAGAATTAGATATTCAGGCCTTTTTATAAAATAACTTAACTACTATTTTATAATATTGATTATTAAATTACATGTATTAGGGTTTTGTATCTGTTCCTAAATGTATAATCATGTAATATTTTAAATGTATCATCAATTTGGGCATTTATCGTCTTCACAATATATTTTACATTGGGGTATCAGTTATGCAGGAATTAGGATGTTTAAGCAGAACTAATGGCTTTAACATTGAAATAGATTTTCAGTTTATACTTCTTTAAATTATTTATTAGATAGTATGTATTTTAACAGCAAATATATTGTATTTCATGTTTCTTTTAAATGTATATTAATGTGTTTTTTTAAACATTTCATGCATTATTTTTTATGTATATGTCGCCAGATAACATGTTATTATGATTTATGCCATATTTATAATCTTAATCAATTTTTAATGGTTAGTTCCTATTATGCGAATGTGTTATGAGTACCTATTTTACCATTATCTGAGCCCGCTATATACCTTTAATTAAGTGTTGTACGAAATGGGAGTGCTATTACAATACTCCGGTATATAAGGGTTCTTTAGGAGCTGTTTCAATATTCTTAACAAAGTCCCGTTGAACGGGACGAAACACGTTGAACATTGCAGCTCATTTTTTGGTCCCCTGGAGGATCCGTAATTTGCCTTACTTTCTACGGACGCATCTATTACCTAGCGTACCATAGACGTCACCGCCCCGTGTCTGCAGAGCGGGCTGGTTTGGTATTGTCGCAAGGAGATCCCTCTGAATAAGGAAAAAGTGTAATACGGCCTTATTATTTAACACAAACCGGGGGGGATTTCAAGCTTGAAGGAGTGTGATACGTATAAGCAGACAGCTTTTTATGGGCATGTATGCGATGAGCATCTTGTAAGTTCGTTACCTTCTGTGTGTGTTTTAACCAATAAATAGTATATGCTACACTTGAGTCCGCGCTTCTCTCGCTTTTGTTTTTTTACAGAGTACATGGTTGCCCAAGGGGAAGGTGGGGTGTTTCAGGTGCGGAAATACACTCCAAATAACCATCAGACATAGGCTAATGTGCACTTCTGATTATGTTATCTATTTGATTATTTGTCCTTGTGGGAAGGTTTACGTCGGTAAGACGAATACCTCCTTCCGTGAAAGGTTGGCTAACCACAAGAGAGCAATCTGAAAAGCAATAAAGTATGGCCAGAGTGAACAGTCTTTGGATAGACATTTTTTAGAGCATTGTCACTCAGTAGCCATATTAAAAACCATGCTAATTGACAGAATACCCCCCTAAAGAGAGGGGGTAACAGGGATGAGGAGCTTCTAAGGAGAGAGGCACAATGGATCCATAGGTTGGGGTCCATGACACCAAAAGGGCTAAACCACCCATTTAGACTATGCTCTATTCTATTAAAATGTGTTAAGCAATACATAGAATTTTTTCAGGGAATTTTGATAACAACCAACCTGCAACCATATTATTCATTAATACTGTTATTTATCATGATTTTCAGTATATATGAGAAAGAAAAGTGAGATAAATTAACTAGCCTAAAGTCTGTTTGAAATTATTAGCCACTATGGTTATGTTTTTTTTTACCTGGTATCTTATAGCAGTTTTGCATAGTCTATATAGATGTGTTTATAGCTTCAGAAACTGTGTGTAGGTATGCAGGCATCCTCAGTTTAGTGCACGTTATGAGCCTATCTAGGTATTTGGATTAACACACTGATCTAACTTTGATTAGCTAGGTTATATGTAATCTCTGAGTTGGCTGCTGTTAGTTATTTAACTTGTGTCTTACTTTCATGCTGCTCTTTTTCTCAATACAGATACTCGTCGACTTACGACCACGTTACGTTCTGACCTTCCGGTCGTAAGACGATTTGGACGTAACTCGGTCAAAATATATGGCATGTAAATAATATGGTCTATTGTGTGGTGTGTTGGGCTGACATTTCATGATTAATAATAACAATAACACCAGAGTTGTTTTAAATTCCTTTACTAATACAGTATCATCACAGTATGAATAATAAAATAACATTTTTTTGTACTCTACCTGTAGTACTGTGCAAATACTATTACTGACATTTACTGTACTGTACCTATACTGTACTGTAATAAAATAACATTTTTTTTTGTACTCTACCTGTAGTACTATGCAAATAATAACATAACATTTACTGTACCTGTTCAGTAGTTTAACACTTATTTTACTTTAAACTTTTAAGAAAAAAAAAGTAACTGAACTTAAATTTTTCTTTTACTGTACTTCTTGTAAACTTTTACAGTTATGTCATCAGATTATCATCTTGGTGAGTTGAGGCTGGAGGGGTTTCAGATGCAGTGTTCTTTTCAAAAAACATGCTGAGCTTTGTTTGAAGTGTTTGTTTCTTTTTCTCCTCATAGATTTCACGATAGCCACGCACAGCTTCCTGAATTTGACGGTCAACCTTGTTAAATCTTTCAACATTCTGGTCCATGTTTTCAAAACAGGAGACAGCTTTATTTAGCAATGTAAAGCCTTCAGCCAACCCCTTTGCAGTGAATTTCTTCTCTGGCTCTTCTTCCTCTTTGTCTTCTTCCTCTCTCCTATTTTCCTCTTCAACTCTCTCTGCTTCCAGTTCTATTAGATCTTCATTTGAAAGTTCTTTTGACTCATAATCTAACAGCTCTTCTACATCTTCCACTTCACATTCCAATTCTAGATTGTTTGCAAGTCTCACAATGTTTTCTCAAATTTCATCGAGCTCTTCCTCTGTTTCAAATCTCTCAAATCTGGTCACATATCGTTTTAGGCACTTCTTCCAAATTCCATTCCTGCACTTTTCTGTTACATCCTCCCACGCTGCTGCAATATTTTTTATGCACTGAAGAATGTTATAACTTTTCCAAAAATCACGCAATGTTATGTCATCATCAGCATCTGTAGCAGCTATGGCTTGGGAGAATGTAGATCTGAGGTAGTATGCTTTAAACGTGGCAATTGCCCCTTGGTCCATCGGTTGAATGAGTGGTGTTGTGTTGGGTGGCATATAAACCACTTTTACATCAGGATTAAGGTCACCCAGGTGTGGTGGATGTCCAGGTGCGTTGTCTAAAATCAGTAAAATTTTTAACTGGATTACTTTCCCTAATCAATATTCACGAACTTGGGGAATGAAACAGTTAACAAACCAGTCTGTGAACAATGCCTGAGTCATCCACGATTTAGCATTTGACCGGTAATACACAGGCAGCGTGTGCTTATTAATGTTTTTAAATGCACGTGGGTTTTCTGAGCGATAGATAAGAAATGGCTTAAGCTTAAAACCAACAACGTTTCCTCCAAGTAACAAGCTTACCCGATCCTTGAATGCTTTAAATCCTGGCATGGTTTTTGATTCTTGGTGAATGTATGTGCGCTCAGGCATCCGTTTCCAGAAAAGACCCGTTTCATCAACGTTGAATATTTGTTCAGGTAAATACCCTCCCTCTTGGATTAATTCATCCAAAGTGTCAATGAACTTTGCAGCGGCTTCTGAATCTGCACTTGCTGCTTCTCCTGAAACCCACACATTATGCAGACTGAATCTTCTTCTAAAACATTTAAACCATCCAGTGCTTGCCTGGAAATTCTCTTTGTAATCCTCACCAGCTTTCTCCTTTAAAGTCTCAAACAAACTTTTAACCTTCATCTGAATTGTTAGAAGGCTTATGGGTGTACGTTTTTGTATTTGATCTTCTATCCACAACATTAATAATTTCTCCATTTCGTGAATGGGCCCTTGACGTTGTTTTGTTATTATTGTTGATTTCATTGGTGCAGAACCTTTTACAGCTTCACGTATGCGTTCCTTGTCCTTAATGATTGTGGAAACTGTGGAATGTGACAGTTTCATATCACAGGCAATCGCATTCACTTTTTTACCTTCGTCATACTGCTTTTTTTAACTCCAAATCAAGAGCTTTCCTCTTCTTTGTAGCTTCTTTGCCACTACACGGTACCAGCCTTTTGGACTGCGACATGGTGAGACCCATACAAAGGCTGCTGCTTACAGTCACTTCTCATCACACACAAGCACTGCCTTGCCTTTATGCACATACGCAAATAAGCATCACCCTCAGTGCGACCGATGGTCGTAAGTACCGCCTTTGCGCACACAAGCACTGCCTTGCCCCTTTACGCACATACGCAAATAAGCATCACCCTCAGTGCGACCGATGGACGTAAGTACCGCCTTTGCGACTGATGGTCGTAAGTACCGCCTTTGCGCACACAAGCACTGCCTTGCCCCTTTATGCACATACGCAAATAAGCATCGCCTCTTCAGTGCGACAGATGGTCGTAAGTACGGATGGTCGTAAGTCGACGAGTATCTGGGTATATATTTACCAAGTCTTTTAAGGCACTTTTGTTATTTTGAGATAACGTTTTGAACTGTGATATACATACACAGCAACAGCCTTCCACATACGCTGTCAGATTTAGGCTATGACACACGAAGCATGTGTCACATGTGAAGTTTTGGCCAATAGGCGCATAGTGGTGGGTTTAAAAGTGCTAGCATTGTAGCACTCACACATACTGCTACAGAATGGCGTTTTGAGACGCCGAACAATGTTTTTAACAAGCAAGGTATGACACCTGATGCCAATAGACAGGCTTTGTTTAACGCTACAATGATGTATGGATTTTTATGTTCTAACAATGATTGTATTGATATAATTCAGGGATACGATGTATTGATATTGATAAACGTGAAGTGCTAACCTCCATTACACTACACTCTAGCAGGGATGTTTCAGGTTCTCCAATGGGAAATTAAGCATTTGTATATAGCACTGTATATTTTATAGAGCATCATGTATGTTGTTTACAAATATTTAGCACTTTGGGACTCAGTGAATAATTGTTTGTTTAGGCTTATGTTAACTATTCGTACTAAATTATGATTATATGTTATATTTTAGATTGTCTTGAAAAAGGCTAATATGTTTAGCCTAAACGTCGACTGAATAATTGATGTTGGAATAAAGAAATAAAAATTTTTACACATGAATTTAAGCCCTGTGCGTGCCCTCATTTATGGAATTACTCTCTCTCTCTCTCTCTCTCTCTCTATATATATATATATATATATATATATATACAAATACATCTCTGATGAAGCGCATTGCACATGCGCGAAACGCGTCAGATCTACAACACCTTACCTTGTACACCACTGAGTGATTCACTATCCATGCCTGAATAAATCCACTTGGCTGTAAATGATCCAGAAAGTCTTCGTTTTTTGTTGTTCTTGTATATATATATATATATATATATATATATATATATATATATATATAGACATAGGAGAGAGATAGACATAGCGAGAGAGATACATGGATATATATATATGTAGATAGAGAGACAGAGAAAGAACATCATAGAGGTAAGCTGACAGGATAGCAGGTGACTGAACTTGGTACTTGGTTACTAGCCCAAAGGGAAATAGTTACTAGTCCTCTCAATAGTATCAATACTGGATACCTTATTTCTTGTTATATATTGTATTGCTCGAAAAAAAATATTACTAATTTTATTTTATTTTTAGAATTAACAAACATTGTACAATGTCAGACTGTCCAGGTACATCTTGAACAGCTATTCTAGATATGAACAATGAGGAAATTGCAAGGCTGGTAAATTTAAATTTTTTATTTTAATTCCCTTTCTAATTTTTGGGTTTATTGAACAATCTCTCTCTTTCTTTCTCTTTCTCTCTCTTTTTTAATTTTAATTTCAGAGACAAATAATGGATTAGCGACGTCTCGTATGATGTATTTTGATGTTACCCAAACCCACTTATAGGATCTTATTTTTGAAAGAAACGAAAACAGAAAATCATCTGTAGTAGAAGCAGACAGCAGATCTCAATCCGATGTTGATAGTCGAGTTGGAAACACAGAATGGTGTACATGCGGTAACTGTGTTAACATGCCGACTGTAATTGAGTCTTTTTGCTGCCGTGAACAGGAGAAAATGAAGCACCTAATCCCAGACGGAGCTGAATGTATACGTATAGCACCACACATAGCTGACAACCTAACTAATCAACAATACTTATTCTGTATACCTATCATGCCAGTTATAGGACGTCACATGTTAGAAGACCTAGATGATAGTTTTTTTGTTTTTTTTAAATACAATTATTATTGATAGCCATTGAAATGAATAATCCCTTTATTACACATTCCCCAGTTTGGCATAACAAACACGGTACTTCAGTGATTACCTTGTATCTAAGCCAATACAGACTGCCCACTGATCTTAGTGCTATTTTATTTTAACCAGAGAATCTACATTTTGAATGTAGTATTTGGTTCATTCTCTTGGTGTCCTTTTCCATAAAAACAGTAAATCAATTTTTGTAGCTTTCTGAAAAAAATATTTTTTAAATAATTGACAAGAGGCATTTAATTTTAGCAGCCACTCGTCAACAAGCATTGATTTACCATTTCACATTTAATGTACTAATATTGTGACAAAAACTAAACCCAAAAATATTTTAGTAATTTTTCAATTATTTTTTTAGGGATTTTTGCAACATTGATTACAGGGGATTTACCTCATGGGTCCATGTATATCTGGGGCCAAGGAACAGGAAACCCATCCCTTCCTGTTTAGTCTCACTGATTTGAAATGCATTTCCATCATCATATAACATGTATATAGGATTCATTAATGTGGCTAATGATGTTCCATCCAGTGAGCGGACACTAAGGAGAATTGGACAATTTTTGCCTAAAACTCAATGCACTCATTTTTGACATAATAGAAATGGGGGACAATATAATTATCAATTTCTGGAAATGTATTTTAAATGAGAAGAAAAAAAAAATAGAAAAAAAAAAGAAAAAAGGGAAAGGGAAGAGAAAGGAAAAGAAAGAGAAAAAAAGAAGGAGAAAAAGAAAGAAAAAAAAAAGAAAAAATTTTGGCGCGAATTTTTGGCGCAATTTCCACAAACCATCCCATTGGCTATCAAAACACACTTAAGGTGTAGAAGCCAGACAGCTGCTACCAGTCTTGAGAAAGGTCCCTGAGGACCGAAACGCGTTGGCTATACACTGGTATTGCAGCTCAGAATATATCTGGTGAGTAGAATACTGTTGTTGTCATTCTAAAGTGATTTTATTGCACTATGTCTATTTTCTGTACACTTTTTTAGGTACAGGAGGATATCCCATTACATTTGATAACCTTTTAAGAAGAGGAACATCAACCCAGCACTTTTTACACTCACATTTGGAATACTTGGAATTATATACACATTTTTTTTGGAGCAATTTGGACTTTATTTATTTCACCAGGATTTTGAATCCTTTTTTATGACACATTTTTTATGACACATTTTTTACCACACCCTTTTATATACACACATTTTTATACACACTTTTTAGGTGTACACCTCACGAGAATTATTCACTATCACATATATTATATTCCTTCCATATGGGTTGCTGATCACAACTCATATATTTTTTATATATTTTTATTTATTTTTTCATCTTTTCAAAAAATATTTAATATATTTTATATTTTTTACATTTTTTCACCTTTTTGATTTTTACACCAACTTTGGACATATTATCATTTTTATTTTTTTTGGATATTAACCTTGAACATTTGCTTTGGACATTTTGGTATGGGACTTAAACACTTGTATGTTACATAGGACATAACTTCTTGGACATTGTATGGGGCAATCCATTAGATTGTTGAATCTATTTTTAACTGTATTTTTAACTGTCAGTTTATGTTAATAAAATGTTTGTTTAATACATTTTAATATCACATCCTATATATATATATATATTTTGTTTTTAATCTTTTACCTTTTAAGTACTTTTTCACATGGTTTTATATATATTCTTTGTGTAACACAATATTATATATTAACCTTTATGTATACACATTCCTAGTCGTGGACACCATCTTTAGCAACCCAACCCTCATCTGAGGGTAGTGTAGCGCTGTATCTTGGCATTTCTTTTTACGCTAATGATGTTCCAGCCATGGAGATAATCCTTGATTAGATTTTTTTTTTTAGTTTCAGTATAACAACAATTTTCAACAGAATTCTTATGACCATGTTTGCTAAGAATAAATAAATGATTTAAAAGTTTAAAACGTTTCTAAAATGTTTAAGCACTCATTTTTGAAAATGCTACTGTTAAAAACATGTATAATTTTAAATAAATATAATGAATCTTCAAAAATGTAAAATATCTTCTGTTTTATTTGAAATAGAAACAGCAAATAATGATTTCTGTCAACTAACCTAGTTTTTCATACCAATTTTAAATTTTATCAACAATAAAACAATTAAACAAAGACAAGCGATTACATCAATACCAAAGCTAATTCAATAATGGCCCTTTTTGGCAAATTGTGATCTGAGTCTCTCTATTAGTTGTCTTTTTTCAGGTTATGGTGTTGATGCAATATTGGATGGTAGAGTAAGGTTTCTGGATTCCCAACTGTATTCCAATTAACCAGAAACCATCTTTAAAATATCACTCATCATAGGAAATATATGGTCCGCGTTCATCTTCTCATATATTGGATGTACCTGCCACTCTTTTTTGGATTTTGGAAACACAGGCTTATAACGTAATTTTCCAAAGGTCTCAGAATTACATTTGTGACATTTTATAACTTTCTGTACAACATTATGGTTAAGTGTTAAGATAGCAAGCTTGTTTCTGGCCTCCATGGCGTCCATTTTAAAGTGTGTCCTTTTGGGATGATATTTGAGGACTAAACTGTGGAATACCTCAATGTTACCTGTGTGAGAGAATTGGGTAATTTTTTAAAATTATTTTTAAATTTCCCTGCTTCAAACAAGATTAGAAAGTTCACGTAGGGCATTACACTGTTTGGCTGCATCCATTTTCTTTTACGCTGTGCATCATTATTTAAAACCGGATGTGTACAAGAATTTACCAGGTTTCCACTATCCTAACTATGAATGTTTACGATGTGGTAAAGGACGGACCGCCACATCTCACACATAAATTGAACATTTCCGTTACACAACATACTGGATTTCCACAAATGATTAATGATTGCTGCAACCCATGATGTAATTTCTAGGGAGGGCAAATAATTTCTTTTGCAGACTTTTACTGAAATGCCAAACATCGTATTGGTGATTAATTTGGGCATAATACTCTCTCATTTTTTTATGCTGATATGTCTGTCTGTGGCAATTGTAACAACCATCAAATTCTCTCTAATTATGCTGTTTAAACAGCGGCGGAAATGCTTTTGCATCCATTGCCACAGTCGAACTTGTATGATTTTTAAATCTACAATTTTTTTGGACTCCTAACAATATTTAGTGGAAAACCCAGGGCTATTGTATTGCCCATCACCAGACAATGTAATGGGTCTTTTGCATATTAAACAAATTGTGTTTTCTTTATTTTGTCTCCAAAAATTATCTACAATGGGAAAAATATATTTTTTACTTTTATAAAAAGTTTGTTTAGAGAGAAACTGTAATCCAGGAAAATAGCAACATTCTTTTATTTTTTTCAAATTGGTTTACACTAAAAAGTATTGAGGCACAACTATGTTACCCATTGGCATTCTACCGATAGTGGGCTGAGATCTTCAAACAATACTCTGGTGTCCAGCCCTGCATTCCCCTGTCACAGTCAACATTGTTCCAAGATGGCTTTTTTGTATTTCCAAGATTGGTGCATCACAATTTTGTACAGCCTTGCAAGGAAGCATTTTCAGTAGCTCATTAAGACAACTTTCAAAGACAATATTTTTTTTTTCTTTTACATAATCATGGGAAGTGGGCTGTTTAATAAAGTAACAATCTTCAAAGTTTGTTTCTGTTGTCACTGGGCTATAGTTTAAGTCTAAATTGCTAAAATAATTTGTCACATTTCCAGATATAACCGTAGTGTCAAGTGACAAATTGCAAAACTCTGACATTGATTCTTTAATTGTTTTGCAACATTGAGAGTTTGTAAATTCTTAGCAATATCTCTATTATAATAATAATAGGTTCTACAAGGGAGGCCAATAATTTCTTCTTGTGTTGATCTTTAAAAAAAACAAACTTTAGTAATTATTTTTTGAAAAACATTTTTTTCAGAATTATCTGGTTTTACATCGCCCATTGTCCAACAGTAGTTAGCCACCATTTTTATCCAGTTGTAGAAGAAGCAGCATTTTTTATGGTTTGTATCTTAGCACTAAGTGTTCCATGAAAATAATCAAATTCAGTGCTTTTGTCATGTAATTCAACACTTTCTGTATTTGTACTAGCACCTTTATAAGTTTTGTGATGCCTTTCACAACAAGCTTTGCAAAATATTTTTTGCTGTTCCTCATGAAGCCTTGCTGTTTGGCTATATGGTACATCCAGTTCTATGACATTATGAACAGGTTCAACATCTTTTAAGGAAATTACAATTTTTTTTACGTGGAACAATTTCCAGCAAATCTCTCACGTTGGATAGTAGTTCAACCAATAATTGAGGTGTTGACAATGATGATGATATTTTTGAGATCTGTTGGTTTCCTGTACGTTTATGACCATTTTTTCCATGTCATCCACATATTGTCCAGTTTGATATAACCATTCTTGTATACTTTCTGGAGACGGATACACGTATAAGGACACTTTTACAAGAAGAATATAGACAATTTCTGACTATGCAGTTACGCATAATAAAATTAGCTGAAAAAATAATTTAAAAAATGCTTGTCAAGAATGATATATTAACATATTGTATTGTAAAAAGGTTCTACAATAATCTCTCTCTCTCTCTCTATCTCTCTCTCTTTATTTTAGTCATACATTTATATATATATTTAAATATACACAAAACAAAAAGGTATTGGCGCACATCCATTTACCAGTAAATAACACTTTTTTTAAATGTTGCTAAAAATTTCCTGCAAAAATCAGCTATGCTTTGATATTAAATTTGGGATTTCAGTCACATTCTGGTTAGCCAGACACCAAAATACAAGGTGTCCCATTATTGACTGTTCAAAACACTATAGTATGTTGCCTTCATGGGCTGAATAATTCCTGCTTTTTCTCTTCATAATAGACTGAGACACCCAGTTTTTATATATAAAACTCCTTTACACTGTCATGAGTACACTAAAGCTTGGGTGGGGTGCTTTTTACCAATTTAAGATGGCCAGTCTCTCTTTATTTATAAATAAAAATATAAGGTTTGTTTTGTGTAACTATATTGTCTCATTGGCAGTACTCCCAGAGATGTATTTACAAATGTTGTAAGGTGTGCTAAACCAAACCTTGTATTTTATATACACTGCTCAAAAAAATAAAGGGAACACTTAAACAACACAATGTAACTCCAAGTCAATCACACTTCTGTGAAATCAAACTGTCCACTTAGGAAGCAACACTGAGTGACAATCAATTTCACATACTGTTGTGCAAATGGGATAGACAACAGGTGGAAATTATAGGCAATTAGCAAGACACCCCCAATAAAGGAGTGGTTCTGCAGGTGGTGACCACAGACCACTTCTCAGTTCCTATGCTTTCTGGCTGATGTTTTGGTAACTTTTGAATGCTGGCGGTGCTTTCACTCTAGTGGTAGCATGAGACGGAGTCTACAACCCACACAAGTGGCTCAGGTAGTGCAGCTCATCCAGGATAGCACATCAATGCGAGCTGTGGCAAGAAGGTTTGCTGTGTCTGTCAGTGTAGTGTCCAGAGCATGGAGGCACTACCAGGAGACAGGCCAGTACATCAGGAGACGTGGAGGAGGCCGTAGGAGGGCAACAACACAGCAGCAGGACCGCTACTTCCGCCTTTGTGCAAGGAAGAACAGGAGGAGCACTGCCAGAGCCCTGCAAAATTACCTCCAGCAGGCCACAAATGTGCATGTGTCTGCTCAAACGTCATAAACAGACTCCATGAGGATGGTATGAGGGCCCGACGTCCACAGGTGGGGGTTGTGCTTACAGCCCAACACCGTGCAGGACGTTTGGCATTTGCCAGAGAACACCAAGATTGGCAAATTCGCCACTGCCGCCTTGTGCTCTTCACAGATGAAAGCAGGTTCACACTGAGCACATGTGACAGACGTGACAGAGTCTGGAAACGCAGTGGAGAACATTCTGCTGCCTGCAACATCCTCCAGCATGACCGGTTTGGCAGTGGGTCAGTAATGGTGTGGGGTCGCATTTCTTTGGGGGGCCGCACAGCCCTCCATGTGCTCGCCAGAGGTAGCCTGACTGCCATTAGGTACCAAGATGAGATCCTCAGACCCCTTGTGAGACCATATGCTGGTGCGGTTTACCCTGGGTTCCTCCTAATGCAAGACAATGCGAGACCTCATGTGGCTGGAGTGTGTCAGCAGTTCCTGCAAGACGGAGGCATTGATGCTATGGACTGGCCCGTCCGTTCCCCAGACCTGAATCCAATTGAGCACATCTGGGACATCATGTCTCACTCCATCCACCAACTTTACGTTGCACCACAGACTGTCCAGGAGTTGGCAGATGCTTTAGTCCAGGTCTGGGAGGAGATCCCTCAGGAGACCATCCGCCACCTCATCAGGAGCATGCACAGGCATTGTAGGGAGGTCACACAGGCAAGTGGAGGCCACACACACAATACTGAGCCTCATTTTGACTTGTTTTAAGGACATTACATCAAAGTTGTATCAGCCTGTAGTGTGTTTTTCCACTTTAATTTTGAGTGTGACTCCAAATCCAGACCTCCATGGGTTGAAAAATTTGATTTCCATTTTTTTATTTTTGTGTGATTTTGTTGTCAGCACATTCAACTATGTAAAGAACAAAGTATTTCTTTAGAATATTTAATTCATTCAGATCTAGGATGTGTTATTTTAGTGTTCCCTTTATTTTTTTGAGCAGTGTATATATATATATATATATATATATATATACACACACACACATTTTCAACCTCATTTTGTTGCCCCTCTGTACCTTATTTCAACTTCTAAGACAAGCTTGGCCTCACAAAATTAGGATTATGAACTTCAAGTCCCTCAGTAGCAATAGTCTGCTTCATAACTATGATCTCATCTAGAGACAAAGAGATAAAAAAAGAGCGCAAGAGCAAATCAAGTGAAGTTTATTAACAACAAGCAAATGTGCAAAATAAAACGCACTTGCTAAATCGTTAGTCACTCCGCCGATAAGGGTGGATGAATAATGATTCAAAATAGAAACAGCTCTCTAGAGGAAGCCTTTACACTCCTCAACGATAAATACACCTATACAGTTTTGGAGAATGATCCTACAGATCTATATACTAGGAAATTAGAGAACCCATTAGCCCCAGCGAAAAATTATGGCATATTAATTAATCATGAATACAGATTCGTCTCAACCCCACATCCCACAATAGCCCTATTTTATCACCTCCCCAAAGTGCATAAAGACCCCATTAACCCGCCAGGGAGACCTATAGTCTTGGGCATAGGAGTACTTTGTGACAATCTGTCTAAATATGTAGATTCTTTTCTACAACCGGTGGTCAAGAACACTAAAGCATTTCTTAAGGATACACAGGATGTTATAAAAAGCTTTGAAGGTAGAGTATGGGAGGAGGATATGTTTTGGGTGACCTGCAACGTATTTGCTCTATATACGTGTATACCACACAAAGCAGGGGTAGATGCAGTCAAAACCGAACTGAATAGATGGAATATGCCCCAACCACATATTATATTTTTGGTAGATAGTATCACCTTTATTTTAAACCATAATTATTTCACATTTGAAGAGAAATACTACCTGCTAACCCAAGGCACAGCGATGGGGACCACTTTTGCCCCATTGTATGCCAATGTGTATATGAAACATTTTGAAAATGTATATATCTGGCATAATAATCTGTTCGCAAAAAGCATTATTAGATATGGCCGCTACATAGATGATGTCATCATTCTATGGAAAGGGTGCAGTACGGAGATTGAGGATTTCTTTAAATATATTAACAATAAGAAGTTAAATTTGAAGTTTACTCGTACTCACACTAAAACAAGTATTGAATTTTTAGATCTGATTCTATTTTGTGACCACAAAAAATCTGATAAATTTATACAAAAAGGATACAAACAAACTCTATTAGTTGGGGCCAGAGAGAGAGAGCTTCACAAAGAGATACAGTGAGCTTGTTTGCATCAAAACAGGGAAACCCAGAGAACAAAATAATACAGATATTCTTCCTGTGAGATTCATAACTACGTATAATGAAGGGTCTAATAAAATCAAAAATATTTTAAATAGACATTGGCCCATTCTTTTAGCAGATCCAATACTAGGAGCTCACGTTGGTAATACGCCTCATATCACTTTTAAAAGAGGACTAAATCTTAAAAATATATTAGCGCCTAGTAAATTGAGAAAAAACGTTCCTAATCAAACTAAAGAAAAACAGAAAGGAAATTGGTTATCTGAGTGGAAGGGAACTGTCAGGAAATGACCTGTCCCTTTAAAATTTCACCTATGTTCCCTATATAAAGTTCCTCCCCTCATCTATGCTTGCTGGATTATTGAGGTCTCTCGTGGGAAATGGATTCCTATTCTAGCCTTTAAACGTTATCCTTGTATACTAACTAACCTGTGTGTTTGCTTTCTAAGGCTTGCTCTAATGCTAAAGATTTACCTTGCTAAAATTCATTTCTCTGCTGTATACAGCGTTCACGGAACTTCTGTGACGTCATCAGCTGCAGCCGGACCTATCTCACCCTTGCAGGATCATCGTAACATTGCAGCTGGGACAGCTTTACCTGCAGACCACACGCTAAGGTAACAGAAGTATTAACTTTGTCTTTGTTCAATCCGCATTTGTTCTCAGTCTTATTGCTACGTTACAAATATCTTTGATCTCTCAGATCTATTCCTTTATTTGCGGCATTCTGATACAAGTGAATCACTCTGTCCTTGAGTACCATATCTTAGCCATATCGTCTCCGCTCCTCTGTTTCAAATATTGACACATCCAGATACATCGCTTCAGTATTCCTATCTGTGGAATCTCTGATACTATATTCTGGTTATAATAAGACAGTCTGATTACCCTTTCTGCATTTAACTTTGGGGTTAGTCAAGCTGTCACAATTAAACATTTATACAGAGTTCAGTCTCAGCTTGGAATAAATCCTTAGTACTTCTTACATAATAATCCAGCCCTATAAACATAGATCCCACAGATATTGCGTAGTACACCTGACCCAGAGAATGAACGAAATCACACAAGTGTTTAGGGATCTACAAGTAGAGAATCAAGCTGTTAAAGCTTGTTTAAGCGAGGTTTTCTCTGTTAAGGTGAACCCAGCACAACATGTTACAGAACCACTTGTTTCACCTCCTGATAAATTCTCAGGGAACCTAAGTGCTTTTAAGGAATTTAGAAATGCCTGTTTATTGTTTTTTTAATTAAAACCTAAAACATATAGCACAGACAGAGAGAAAGTTTTGACTATAGTTTCTTATTTAAGAGCTGAACCAAGGGCTTGGGCTGACTCATTCTATGAGTCCAATGACCCCATAATTAATTATTTTGATTAGTTTTTGACTGCCATGACAGCATTATATGATGATCCCTTCAAGCAGACTACAACAGAAAACACTCTAAGATGCCTAAAACAAACTAAACAACCTGTAGAAGATTTTATTGCACAATTTAAAATTGCTGCAAAAGATTCACTCTGGAATGAGATATCTTTGAATAATCAGTTCCGCCTAGGAATTTCAGAGGACATCAAAGATGAACTCTCAAGGGTAGGAATTCCTGACCTGTTAGAAGACCTATATAAACTCTCCACCAATATAGACAGGAGACTCAGAGAAAGGAGATCAGAGAAAACCCTACCTACACTATCTACCTCTTCTATTGAAACAGATAAACCAATGGAGATTGGTTTCATCAGGGGACCACTATCAATGACAGAGAAAAATCGAAGAAGGATGTAAAATCTTTGCATGTACTGCGCTTCAGGAGATCATATTGTTAAGGAGTGCCCTATTTTAGCAAAACAAAAATCGGGTAAGAAAATTATTTCTGTACCCTGTTTAACTACCAGATTCTCTACGAGCCCTTATATTACTATCCCTTTATTTATACAGTGGAATCAACACGTTCTCAAGTGCGACGCCATCATCGATACGGAAGCCTATGGCAGTTTCATAGATGTCAACTATGTAACTAAAAATAAAATTCCATATCATACTAAGCATAACCCAGTGTCCGTTAAGGTTATTGATGGTTCTCAATTGTCTTTCAGTCCTGTTGAACAACACACATCACCTCTATTAGTTTCTACTAGCGATGGTCATACAGAAGTACTCACTTTTGACATTATTCCTTTTCCTATGTATACAGTAGTTCTAGGAATTAACTGGCTTAGACTACATAAATCCACATTTGACTGATCCACTCTTAGTATAGCACTCACATCAGAATACTGTAAAACTACTTGCTTACCTAGAAACACTCTTTTTCACCTTTCAACCCAAAGCATACCCGAGCATTACTTTGACTTCTTAGACGTATTTGACAATTCTCGTATTTGACAGAAATTCTCCCACTTAACAGGACATATTATTGTCCAATTGATTTACTTCCTGGTGTTACTATCACTGTTGGACGCATTTATCCATTATCCAAACCTGAACTTGATCATTTAAAATTTTATATAGATGAAAACCTTAAAAGGGGTTTCATCAGACCCTCTTCCTCTCCAGCAGGTGCAGGTATGTTTTTTGTAAAGAATAAAGACCAAAGTTTACGCCCCATAATTGACTACAGAGAATTAAATAAGTGTACCAGAAAGAACAGATATCCCCTACCATTGATTCCCGAACTAATAGAATGGTTACGCGGTGCTAAGGTCTTCACAAAACTGGATCTTCGAGGAGCTTATAACCTCATCAAAATAAGAGCAGGTGATGAATGGCTTACTGCATTCAAGACCAGATATAGTCTATTTGAATATGCAGTGATGCCTTTCGGATTGTGTAATGCTCCTGCAACATTCCAAAATTTTATTAACGACATCTTTAGGGATACACTTGGTAGTCTATCTGGACGATATCTTGATTTACTCATCCAATATGACAGACCATATAACACATTCTTTAGTGTTAAATCTTTAGACAATCTTTAAATTTACTATATTACAATATAGAGTTAAATTTGCCATTTCCAAATTAAAACACTAAATAAAATTATACAATGGAGCAATTAGAAGAAAATTCATATGTTTTAGGGAACTATAATGAGGAAAATGATAATGAATATGAACACATTGTCCACACATTGAATAGTTTATTTTTTGAAATAGATATGTTAAGGAAAAAAAAACATCAAATTAGAACTAGACATCAAATAATTCATTTGATATAAACATGACAAACAAATCCCTAGAGGATTAAGAATGAGCAAATTTCCCTCATTCATTGTTAATGACTCTGACTTCATTATAAAATGGAACAACATTTTAGACATGTGTTCTTTTGCTTTAATGGGCCTGTTGGTTGAATTAAAAAAAAGCAAAGGTCAGACTTACTAAATGAAATGAGGGAAGTACAAGAAAAATTAAAAACGTACCAAAAGGATACCGAATTTCAGAGTTATGACAAACAATTTGAAATTAAGATGAATACTTTTAAAAAAGAAATGTGGCTATTCAAATCTAGGAAAATGCAGAGAGACAAGAGATATTATGATTCAAAGCAAGTATATAGATGGACTTATGAGGAGCAGGAGAAGCCTAGATATTTTAAAAATCAAAGGAGATTCAGAAATAAAAAAAATGATAAAACAGTAACATTCTCAGATACAGATTATGATGTTGACTCATCTGATAATAAATACAACAATGAGGATGTAACTCCTGCTGTATTACAAACCCCAGAAAATGTAGATATACAAATCATGGCAAACCAACAGTCAAAAAACGGGGATCCCCAGATATTATCAACAAGAAAAAAAAACACAGAGGAAGCAGGGGTAAAGGCTCAAACAAAAACAAAAGCAGTTTCAACACTCAGAAATATCTTGCCCCCCAGCAATCTTACCACAAGGGGACACATAAAAAATATGCAACCAGATCACAAGGCCAAACAAATCAAAAATACATTTAGATAAGAATTTAATTAATTTATCAACAATTACATTGAAAGAATCAGAAATATGTTTGTTATCAAAAGGGTTAACTTTTGTGCCATCTACTCATTTTAATCTATTCGAAACAATACTAGATGTTAACAGATTTGTATGAAAAATCACTTTAAAAAAAACACTTTTTTGACATGAATGAACAGATGACACAAACTAATACCATTGAAACTGTAGGGTGTAACAGTGATGAAATACTAACGTTTTCTGATTGGTGTGCAGTACAGGATTTACAGCATCTGGCTAAAGAGAGTACAAATGAGGCTATTGACCTCATTGAAGACAAAGATGTGCAACATCTACATAAAAAAAAGCAAAAAGTAAATTTTATCCTGTTCACGCGAGACCTGGATGTCTTTCAAAAAACGATAGAAGACAAACTAAGAAATCTTCATGAACAAGTCAAAAAATCTAAAATAAGTCAGTGAAATATTACAGTTAAAGAGAAACAAGCTTTACAAGAATTAAGTGAAAATGAGGAGATAGTGATTAGGCCTTCTGATAAAGGAGGTAATGTGGTTATTCTAAATAAATCTGACTACATTACAGGAACAATGAAACAACTTAGTGATACAGAGGTTTATATGAAATTAAAATCAAATCCAACTCAGCAATTTAAAAATGAAATGGTAGGAATAATTGTATTAGCAAAACATAATGGAGTAATAAACCAACAAACAAAAGATTCTCTTATACCATCATTTCCAGTCACTCCTATCTTTCACTATTTTCCTAAACTTCATAAGGATCCCCTACATCCTCCCGGTTGCCCCATTATTGCGGGGTTTAATTCCCTTAATGAACCTTTCTCTGATTTGATAGATACTTTCCTTCAACCGTTGGTAAAAAATCTCCCGAGCTATATACAGGACACTACATCTATTTTATGCAAACTTAACAAAATCAAATGGGAATCATCATATAGAGACCTAGTTATAGATGTAGCTTCTCTTTACACCTGCATACAACATACAAAGGGCATTATAGCATTGGAGTTTTTTCTAGATACACATAGTAACTATGAACCTACTAAGCTCTTCTTAGTAAGTGCAGTAGAGTATCTACTGACACCCAAGTTTTTCATGTTTGGAAGTGATTTCTTTCTACAGAAACGTGGGACAGCTATGGGGGCAAAATTTGCCCCCTCATACGCCAACCTATTTATGGGTTGGTGGGAGAGAAATTCTTTCAAAATGGATTTAAAATACTTCTACAGATACATTGATGAATTTTTCTTCATTTTTGATGGGGACAATGAGAAGACAGATCTTTTCTGTCAATATCTGAATGACAATCAATGTGGAATAAAATTACTGAATCCATTAACTTTTTGGATATCACCATTTATGTAAATAAACAACAACAGACAGTGGAAACTAAATTATATAGAAAATCAACGGCAGGTAACACAATACTCCAATCTAACTCATGCCATCCTCAACATGTAATAAGAGGCATTCCCAAAGGAGAATTCATAAGAGCAAAGAGGAATTGCTCAACTGAGGAGGAATATGCTAAACAAGTACAAATTATTAAAGAGAGACTAAAAGTTCGGGGATATTCAGAAATGTTACTAAGTCAGGCCAAGGCAAGTGCAGATATAATGACCAGAGATCAACTTTTAAAATATAAACAACCTAAAAACATCAATAGACATGAGAAAGTAAAGTTCATTACAACTTATAGTACAGAATTCAGTAAAATCTGTAATATAATCAAGGAGAATATACCTATTTTACACGCGGATACTGTTACTAAACAAATTACACAAAAAGGTTTTGAATTTGTTTCCAAAAAAGCGAAAACTCTAGCAAATTATTTGTCACCTTCTGAAGTATCTAAGAATACTAAATCTACATGGTTAAAAGGCAAGAAAGGTTGTTTTAAATGTAGAAGGACTGCATGTAAAACTTGTAAATATATCACTGAAGGAGATACGTTCAAATCAAGTACAACAAGACATGAACATAAAATTAAATATTTTATCAATTGTTATACTACACATGTAGTTTATTTATTAACTTGTAATCAATGTCAGATACAGTACACAGGAAAAACTAAGAGACCTATAAAAGATAGATTCTTGGAACATTTAAGGTCTATAGAAGATCCAGATTCAGATACCCCTGTCTCGAAACATTTCAAAGATATGCACAATTCAGATCCATCCTCATTAACTTTACAAGCTATTGATCATATCCCCATATGGAAGAGAGGGGGAGATAGGGAAAGCAAGCTTAACAAAAGAGAGGTCTTTTGGATTTTTTCTTTAAAGACTATAAGTCCCCTAGGGATCAATATGAGGAGAGACCTAGACCTTGCCATATAGACATAAACTTAGTGCTATAGAATATATAGCCAGAGAGGCAGGTAAATTAAAGATGACAATGCGTATAATAAGGTAAATTTTCATCATTCTTAAATCTATTTTGATGGCATAAGAAGGTAAATGTTTTCTGAAATGAATTTGACTATGTAAATATATAAACACTTAAAATTTGTCTCTCAGGGATAATTTCTTTGTACTGCTTTTCTATATATATATAAAAAAATCTTCAATTGCAAATACACTAAACAAATGTAATATATATATATATATATATATATATATATATATATATATATATATAAATTGTAGCAAAGAAGCACTCACTGAACGGTTCCAACTGTGACAAAAAGTTTTAATTCAAACAAGTGACGTTTCGGGACAGTAACAGTCCCTTCCTCTGACAAACTAACAATGTGAAAATGCAGGCCTTAAATAGGCACCAAACTACCCTCCCCACGAGTTTGACCAATCATGGTCAAAGTTACATAACATATCTTACCCAGTGACCAATAATAATCAATAATACAAATCAAGTGTATCAAGTGAGTCGTGTAAAGTAATTAAAACATAAGACCCCGTGTTGCTAATAGAATAGGGTGGGCAACCTCAGTCCAACCATATCAGTCAGCTAAATAACCTTAAAATTATAAACAAAGTAGAGAAACACAACAGTGAAACAAGGGGATCGTAATTCAACCAATCGTTATAGCCCTAGTCTTGGAGATCGTAATTCCACCAATCGGCAGTGATCTAACTTATGGGAATAGTAGTAGCACCAATCAGCACCAATATGACACTCCGTGTCCGGTACGTCATAGCTACATGCTTTCAAGTTACGCCCACCTGTCATTGGCGATGCCTGTTACATACAGCAGCAAGGGAATAACCCATCCAGCTAACTCTCACCGGATCGCTACTTTTTAGTCATAAGTGAATACAGTACAGAGACCGCCCTTAGCTTAGCAGTATAAGATCTAGCAGTGTAGCTAGTTTTAATCAGAATCCATGTTAGTACTACCAACTCAGGCATCTAAGGCGTTCAAAATAGAGACCTGACAGTGTCTTCAAAAATCAAGTCTGTCACTCTATGCGTGTCAAAGCAAATCTGTGTGTGAGCCCTATAATCAACACACTCTAATCCACAGCTAAAATAGTGCTGTCAAATAAATGACGAAAACTAACCTATAAAAAGTGTGTCCACGCCCATACGGGCGTGTCAAAATAACGCTAAATCTTACCTGTATCTATGTGAACCTAAGAAATGGTGAGCGCACCTAGTGAGATCTTACCATTGTCGCTCATCTGGATGTGACAAGCGATGTCTATCTTATCATCGATGGCACACATTGACAGACAGGGACAGACATGGCTATACTCAGACCAGTGTTACATCACTAATACAAATGTGCTTGTTTTTTCTCATAGCGGCACCAAAATGTGATTCTATTCCTCTCTATGTTTAAGGTTCCTAAATGCAGGCTCATATCCAGTGCATCAATCACCACCCTAAAGATAAACTTTAAACAAAAAATCAAACTAAATAAATATAAATATAAAAATAAAAAAGTGAATAAGTCAATTCTATCTTACTAAACCTAAATAAAAATATTAGCCTTTCTGCACCCATAATAGATGATAACAAAAAAGTCGGATGTGTGTCACTGTCAGCTCATTGTGAAGGCATCACAGGCTTGACACCTATCAATAAATATAGCGCTGATTATAGGTACGGTGTGAGACAGACCACCCAAACTAACAGGCAACACAGGGTGTCAACAAAGTGAAACAAAGATAAAATAAAATTAAAATCAATTCGTCCGTATAATGGACAGGAGAATAACAACATGATGTTAAGAGAGCCACATATGAGTTTTACATAAGGGCAATATGGAACAGAGGAATCAACATTATCGTCAATAGTATTGTGCTCATAGTCCGGTCAACTGTACTCAGGATCTAGAACTGTATAACATCAAGAGAACTCAAGAACAAGAGTGTACATTTAGAGCTAAGGGTTCATTTGATCCCTCCTCCAGCAACTCCACTATCCTTACTCTTACAAATTTCCTCATTAAATCCATCAAGGATAGACCAAAAATGAGGATTAGAGACAATCTCACCAAGAGTGAGAGGACAGCCCTCAAAACCTTAAAGGATGACACCTCAATAGTGATCCGTCCAGCGGATAAGGGTGGGGCGATAGTCCTGCTGGACACTACATACTATAAACAAGAAATTCTTGGACAACTGTCTGATAAGAAGACATACATGCCACTCAGGGGTGATCCAACTGTGAAGCTTAAGCTGAAAATTGACACTATACTAATGGAGTTCCAAGAAAGGACACTTATCACACAACAAGATTACAATTTCTTATGCCGTAAACATCCAATAATCCCCCTGCTATACACTCTACCTAAGGTGCATAAAAATGCTCATAACCCCCCAGAGAGACCTATTGTCTCAGCGAGGGGTTCGCTACTCCAACCACTAGCACAGTTTGTTGATTATTACCTACAGCCTTTGGTTCAATCTATGCCATAATACATACGTGATTCAAATGACTTCATCATGGGCATCAAGAAGTTGGAGGACATTACTGATGGAGACCTTTTGGTCACTCTCGACGTTTCTAGCCTTTACACGGTCATCCCCCATCAAGATGGCATCACAGCGGTTACACAGGCACTCAGGAAGGCAGCATACATTGGCCCATCAGAAGAAGTACTCATCTGTCTCCTCTCACTATGCTTGAGGGAGAACTACTTTCTATTTGACTCTACCTTTTATCTACAAATCTCAGGGACAGCGATGGGGTCGAATGTGGCCCCATCGCTGGCCAATCTGTTTATGGCATTCTATGAAACATCCATCATGAAGGTCTTCAATAACGATAACATCAGGTATTACTGTCGATATATAGACGACCTGTTCCTGGTCTGGTCGGATGGAGAAGATAGTCTAGTACGATGGATTGAGCATCTGAACACCCTTGAAAGTCCCATTAAATTTACCCATACAATCAGCCATTCCACGGTGGACTATCTGGATGTTAGGGTCTTTAAAGTGGATGGGAGATTGGGCACAACTTTGTTCCGCAAAGCCACGGACCGAAATTCATTACTGCATGCTAGAAGTTGCCATCAACCTAGCCTCATACACAATATCCCCAAGGCCCAGTACCAACGGGTGATCAGAAATAATACCAATGAGATATTGTGCGAAGAACAACTATAGGATATGACACAGCGTTTTATTGAAAGAGGTTATAGGCATAAGGATTTGCTAGAGATCAAATCATGTGTGCTATCAACGGGTGAACCAGGAGAGGAGTCCCCATCTAAACAAGGAGATCAACTCACCTTTGTGACCACATACTCACCAGAGATTATACCACTAACCCATACCATTAAGGAAGAATGGAAGCTGATTGAAGCAGATCACACTCTGCCTTTCAAGAATTGGAAGGCACCAAGGATAGGGTTTCGACGAGGAAGGAATTTGAGAGATTATCTTGTCAAAGCAGATGTCAACCCTGAAGGGGGTGCAAGAACATGGCTGAGGACGAAAAAGAAAGGGTGCTACCGCTGTATTAGCTGTGTGACCTGCAGTGGGATGATCACTGGCTCCCACTTTCGTCATCCTGAAAGTAACAAGACATACGAGATCAAGTACTACCTAACTTGCACTACTCAATTCGTAATATATCTTTTGAATTGCCCCTGCGGGAAATTCTACCTTGGCAAAACAACTGACGATGCGAGGACGAGAATGGCCAACCACAGGTCCAGCATCCGTTTGGCCATAAGAAATAAAAAGGCAGACCAACCGGTGGCAAGACACTTGGAGGCAGGCCACACTGTCAATGATCTGAGATTTCGACTGATTGACCATGTACCGACCCCACGGAGGGGTGGAGACAGAGATAACATGCTACTTCGCAAAGAATCAAGGTGGATCTATGAACTGGGTACCCTCAGTCCCAGGGGTCTCAATACCCACACAGGATGGCAATGTTATCTATGAACTTTGAGGTCCAGGCTATATGAACTCAGATGTCCATTTCATTGAGAGCTCATGATCCATTAGTCCTTACCCTTTATTCTGTTCTCTTCCTTTTTATTTAACTCCATTTCTTGTTTCCTCTATATCTATTGTTGCCTCTACATCTCAGTATCCCTTTATGTGGCTGTTCCCGTCTTATTCTTAATCGGTCTTTTTTTGTTTCATTTTCGTTTTTTCTTCCTTTTTTCTTCTTCCTTTAGCTTTTTCATTTCTTTCTTTCTTGTATCTTTTTTTCATTTATTTTTCTTTTGATTTCTTCTTCGTTCTGATTTTAGTTATATTGTTTATTTTATTTAGTCTTTGCGTGAGTGTGTGTGTATGTGTGTGTGTATGTGCGTATAAATGTTTTATTTTTTTCATTTTTTTCATTTTTTCATTTATATTTATTTTATTTCTACTCTTGCTTTTATTTATTTTTATATGTAATTTTATTTTTATTTTTATATTTATTATCTCTATTTTTCTATTTATTTTTAGTCTTAGTTTTATCTTATCTTTTATTTTTTATTTTTTTCCATATTGAGTTCTCTTGATGTTATACAGTTCTAGATCCTGAGTACAGTTGACCGGACTATGAGCACAATACTATTGACGATAATGTTGATTCCTCTGTTCCATATTGCCCTTATGTAAAACTCATATGTGACTCTCTTAACATCATGTTGTTATTCTCCTGTCCATTATACGGACGAATTGATTTTAATTTTATTTTATCTTTGTTTCACTTTGTTGACACCCCGTGTTGCCTGTTAGTTTGGGTGGTCTGTCTCACACCGTACCTATAATCAGCGCTATATTTATTGATAGGTGTCAAGCCTGTGATGCCTTCACAATGAGCTGACAGTGACACACATCCGACTTTTTTGTTATCATCTATTATGGGTGCAGAAAGGCTAATATTTTTATTTAGGTTTAGTAAGATAGAATTGACTTATTCACTTTTTTATTTTTATATTTATATTTATTTAGTTTGATTTTTTGTTTAAAGTTTATCTTTAGGGTGGTGATTGATGCACTGGATATGAGCCTGCATTTAGGAACCTTAAACATAGAGAGGAATAGAATCACATTTTGGTGCCGCTATGAGAAAAAACAAGCACATTTGTATTAGTGATGTAACACTGGTCTGAGTATAGCCATGTCTGTCCCTGTCTGTCAATGTGTGCCATCGATGATAAGATAGACATCGCTTGTCACATCCAGATGAGCGACAATGGTAAGGTCTCACTAGGTGCGCTCACCATTTCTTAGGTTCACATAGATACAGGTAAGATTTAGCGTTATTTTGACACGCCCGTATGGGCGTGGACACACTTTTGATAGGTTAGTTTTCGTCATTTATTTGACAGCACTATTTTAGCTGTGGATTAGAGTGTGTTGATTATAGGGCTCACACACAGATTTGCTTTGACACGCATAGAGTGACAGACTTGATTTTTGAAGACACTGTCAGGTCTCTATTTTGAACGCCTTAGATGCCTGAGTTGGTAGCACTAACATGGATTCTGATTAAAACTAGCTACACTGCTAGATCTTATACTGCTAAGCTAAGGGCGGTCTCTGTACTGTATTCGCTTATGACTAAAAAGTAGCGATCCGGTGAGAGTTAGCTGGATGGGTTATTCCCTTGCTGCTGTATGTAACAGGCATCGCCAATGACAGGTGGGCGTAACTTGAAAGCATGTAGCTATGACGTACCGGACACGGAGTGTCATATTGGTGCTGATTGGTGCTACTACTATTCCCATAAGTTAGATCACTGCCGATTGGTGGAATTACGATCTCCAAGACTAGGGCTATAACGATTGGTTGAATTACGATCCCCTTGTTTCACTGTTGTGTTTCTCTACTTTGTTTATAATTTTAAGGTTATTTAGCTGACTAATATGGTTGGACTGAGGTTGCCCACTCTATTCTATTAGCAACACGGGGTCTTATGTTTTAATTACTTTACACGACTCACTTGATACACTTGATTTGTATTATTGATTATTATTGGTCACTGGGTAAGATATGTTATGTAACTTTGACCATGATTGGTCAAACTCGTGGGGAGGGTAGTTTGGTGCCTATTTAAGGCCTGCATTTTCACATTGTTAGTTTGTCAGAGGAAGGGACTGTTACTGTCCCGAAACGTCACTTGTTTGAATTAAAACTTTTTGTCACAGTTGGAACCGTTCAGTGAGTGCTTCTTTGCTACAATTTATCTACTATCTCACAGCACCCTGACAAGTTGCAAAAGTTGGTGAGAGTGCACTTACACCATCGCTTGAAATATATATATATATATATATATATATTCTGATGGTATAAGAAGGTAAATGCTTTTGAAATTAATTTAATTATGAAAATGTATAAGCACTAAAAATTGTCTCTTAGGGATTATTTCTTTCTATTGCTGTTCTATAAAAAGAATACTTCAATTGTAACACTAAACGAATGTTATATATATATATCACTAATTATATGGTAATAGATACTTTGTATAATCTGTGTTTTATCTATTAATGTTATCTAGAAGACACATAGGCATTATAGAAAAATGATGTATATCCCTTTAAAAATAAAGGTATTTAAAGGTGTGTGGTCTGGTCACATACATGCAGTGACCAAGTGCGCATGCGCAAGAAACTAGTCTGCGTTGACTAAACAACACTTACCTGTGTTGTTTTTACCTGCAATTTTATTCTCGGAGTGGATTGATCTCTTTGTTTGGGGAGTTGGAGCGCACTACACCTTGGATTTCTCTCATATAACACATGTCAGGACAGTTCTTTCTAGATTGAGATCACATAACTTATATGCCAAAATAGAAAATGTATTTTTGATTCCACCAATATATCTTAGGATACCATAGACACAAAAATTCTAGCTATTAAGAATTGGCCAATACCAAAATCTAAGAAACAAATTCAATGTTTTATAGGCCTCGCAAACTTTTACCGAAAGTTCATTCATAAATTTGCAGCCCATAAGCAAACCATTAACAGAATTAACTAAGGCCCATATTCCCTTCAAATGGACCGACCACACCCAGACAGTTTCTGACCAACTCAAAAGAATGTTCATATCAGCTCCAATTCTACAATTCCCGGATACAAGTTTGCAATTCACACTTGAAGTTGATGTGTCAGATTACGCAATAGGATCCGTTCTCTCACAAAGAAAATCCTTCAAAGATTCACTGCATCCTATAGCCTATTACTCACGTATCATGACCACAGCAGAGATGAATTACCTAGTTGGGGAAAAATAATTATTAGCTATCAAACCTTCATTTGATCATTGGCGGCATATTCAGGAAGGGGCTACACATCCCATAGTGATATATTCTGATCACAAGAATCTTCAGTACTAATAAACTAACAGAACTCTTTCCTCCAGACAGTTAAGGTGGAGTTTGTATTTTTCCCGATTTCGCTATGTCATTACCTATCGTCCAGGGTCAAAAAATGGAAAAGCAGACGCACTCTCCAGAATGCAAGATAAGCCTCCTCAAGCAAACATACATTCCACAGTCATTCCACAACAAAACTTCTTAGGACTTATTACTAATATACTACAAGATATAAAACTTTCCCAGACCACAGATCAGACTAAACCAACTAATCTGCTAAATAAGGATAAAGACGAAATTCTATACTACAAAGATCTCCTATATTTTCCATCAGACCTCAGACCATCAATACTACTCTCAGTTTATGACTCACCTCTTGCAAGTCATTTAGGCACCTACAAGACATTTGATCTTCTCGCACGTTCATTTTGGTGGCCTTCCATGTATCTTTCTGTTAAGAAATATATCACTGAATGTTTCGTCTGTACTACTTCTAAACACTTTCATCAAAGGCCAGTTGGGTTGTTACAACCTATGTCAGTCCCCAATAAACCATGGATGCAAGTATCAATGGACTTCATAGTGGATCTTCCCGTCTCGTCCACTTACTCAACAATTTTTGTTGTTGTAGACATGTTTTCGAAAATGGCTCATTTTATCCCTTTATGCAACCTTTCAACATCCAAACAAACCTCAGAAATATTCATAAAAGAAATTGTTTGAGTCCATGGTTTACCATTAACAATCGTCAGTGATAGGGGTACACAATTCACCTCCAGATTTTGGAGACAAATGTGTACAGCATTAGACATTCACCAAAACCTAAGTACCTCCTATCATCCGCAAACAAACGGGCAAACTGAACGCAGAAACCAGTGGTTAGAGCAATATTTAAGGTGGTTCTGCAGTCTCTGGGAGAATTCACTTATAATAACGCAATAAGTTCAAGTACAGGATATAGTCCTTTTTTTGTTAATAATGGCCAGCATCCCAATTTTAATTTTTTACCTAAGAAAGATGTTTCATGCCCACAGGTTCTGGAACGAGTTAACAGTATTAATCAAGCCTTCACTATCATCAAACATAACATTAAACACACAAAAAACACACAGACACACATATATACTGTATGTATATGTATATATATATATATATATATATAGAAACAAGAGGAAATGATAGACAAATGGCGCACTAGTATAATGATATCAATTATAAGGGAGACAGTGTTAACCCTCCCTATTATACATATGGTTCTACCTCAGTGTAAATAATATGTAAGGCTACACTAAAGAGGGTATGAAAGGGTCCTACTTATAAGAAATACTGGGTTATAGAACAATATGACAGACCCACAGAAATGAGTAAACAAACTATTAATAAAAACTATTTGGTAAAGGGGGGTATCTAATCAAGAAACGATATCCGCTATCTAATCCACAGTTCTCACTGTAGAGAGTCACTAGTATACAAATAAAGATTAAAAAACAACTTTAGACATCAATATCTAGGTAGATAATTTCCCAAAAAAAGACAAAACAACAACATCCAGATAGGTATTTAACCATAAGAAACAATGCAACCCAATTAGCAACAGAGTACATATATAAATACGATAAAATGTTACATGCACACAAATACAATATAGTATAATTAGTATGCTATAGCAAATAAACAGAAATGAAAATAAATGTAGAAAAAGAGTCTCTTTAAATTTCCGATGTCTTGCACATCAGTGAACCAGTGAACAGTTAGTACTAGTTTTTAGTTGGCAGGGTGATATAGTTTTTATTAATAGTTTGTTTAGTCATTTCTGTGGTTCTGTCATATTGTTCTATAACCCAGTATTTCTTATAAGTAGGACCCTTTCATACCCTCTTTAGTGTAGCCTTACATATTATTTACACTGAGGTAGAACCATATATATAATAGGGAGGGTTAACACTGTCTCCCTTATAATTGATATCATTATACTAGTGCGCCCTTTTTTGTCTATCATTTCCTCTTGTTTCTATATATTTTGTTCTTATCGAGGCTGGAGGTCGTGGGGACCCACCAGCTTTGATAGGTAGATTGAGGCGGCACGATTGTATTTGCCCTATCTTTCGGGGTCCCATATTGCACCTAATTCACACTTCTTATCTTTATATATATATATATATATATATATATATATATATAAAAATATATATATATGTTATTCTTATACAAGATATATTGCACCACACAGTTACTTGTTGTTGACTAGTCACTGGCTCTATGAACCGATCTGAATTGTATGTGTAATATTGTTTAGTTAACTATATGAACTTGTTATGCTTAGGCTCAAGATTCTTTGTTTGGGTCTGTTGTCATGGTAACGCCTGTCTAGCTGGGGGCGGTGTTCTTGCGTTCAGTACTCTGATAAGCTGTTGCTAAGTGGTCACGCCTTATATATTATGAGCGTACACGCGTTCCCATGACAACGGACGCCATTTTTGATGACGTCATCACACAATGCGGACATGTGGTCTGCTGGTTATGCAAATACCTATCTGGTGCTGTCTGTTATGACTACGGTCTCACTGTGATGACTCAGCAATCAATAAGATCTCTTTCAGCTGTTCTCCATGAATTTCGGCGTCGTTTAGCATATCAGGTTTAGGGGATGGGGTATATAAGGTAGCACTTTGGAATGTGTTGTATGCCTGTGATGTGTGTTTTTTACATGTGATCAAGGCCTCCATGTGAGGCTGAAACGTTATGTTTTGATACATTAAAGGTGATTATTCAAATCTCTTCGTGCTGGCTTAAGTGTTGTGGACAACTGAGGATACACACTGGATCCTGATCAGGCCATGCACAGAGTGGTTGCTTTGCTGGTGAGTGCTGATCTCTTTGTACATATGTGTTGAAAATACTGGATCATGCACCCCTAGTGTTCTATGTGAACCATTACTTGGAATCCTTATAAGATTCTTATTGGAACTGTTTTTTTTACGTGATACACAAGATATCTGTTGGAGGGTACCTAGTGCACTCACCTTTGAGTTTAAACTGCACAACAGGGTGTTATTTTCTAAGGATATGACTTCTGAGAGATTGAGGACTTTTACAGAGGATGATGCCAAGCGCATCAAGTGTGAAGCTGACATACAGGAGCTGGAGGAGACTAAAGGTGAAACTCCCCTAAACATATACCATAAATTATTACACCTAAAGAGAAAGGAAGTTGATTATTATTTACATGCTGTGTATCTCTCTAAATATCATAAGGATAAATATATCCCACGGGGCTTTAGAGTGAAAAACATTCCCACATTAGGGAGGACTAGTATGGAGTTTTGCAGAAGATGGTGTGGGATTTTAAATAAATGCTCACACGATTTAATGCTACTAGTCATAGAGGAAGTCTCAAGACTTAAAAGTATTGTTAAAACTGACATTGCACAGATCACGGACACATTATTACATATATTAAGCAATGACTCTGAAACTGATTGGCTAACCAAATTGTCTGCCCAGATTTCCAAATATAAACAAGGATTATTGTCCTTTAAAAACAAAAAATATAACACAGTGGAAAACGACTATAGGGATAGAAAGGTATATAAATGGCTTTATGGCAAAAGTGATACACCTTTCCAGAGAAGGGGTAAATTTAATAAGAACAGAAGGATTCATTTTGATACTATTGATAGCAGTGGAGGAGACTCCTCTGGGAGTGAGGCTGTTAATACACACCAAAAAGTAAATACATCCAACAGTGGGGTTAGCACTAGATCCTCTCAGAGACCCCTTTTACCTGTGGGATCGAACACAGACACAATAGGAGGGGCGGGAAGAAACATCAAAAAAGTGACCATTCACAAACAGAAACAATAGTGTATAATTTAAGCTCATGTAAACTCACTTCAGATGAACTGTCATTACTCAATAAAGGTTTATCTGTTATTCCCACCCCTAAAAGTGACCCCTTTGAGTTGCAAATAGATTTACACCGTTTTCAGAGACAACTTAAGTTAAGGGACCATTTTAAAAACAGCCCTGAATATGAGTCAAAACCTTTTAGGGTGGGTAGTACGTTTGAACCACAAAATACACAAAATACACACTTTTGTATTAAGACCTTCACTCGTATGTGTAATGCTGCCATCTGTAAACAAGAAACCTCTACAACCAATACATGGGATAATCTAACACCACCTGAGAGAGGAGCTTTGAACACTCTAGTTGAGGACAGTTCAATAGTGATTAGGCCAGCCGATAAGGGCGGAGCCATTGTGGTGTTAGATTACTCGGTATACCGGTTGGAGGCGTTACGACAACTTGACGATGGACTCACTTACCGTAAGCTTACCTTCAACCCTACCAACACATTTAAATCGCAGGTTGACAAACTCTTAGGATTGGCTCTAAATGCTGGGTACATTGATGAAGATACTCACAGATTTGAGTATCTTCATCAATGTATCTTTATCAATGTTGAGTATCTTTTACCAACTCACAGTTGATAATCCAATCTGCCCCATACTATACCTGCTTTCTAAGATACATAAAAGTTTGTCAAATCCACCTGGTTGTCCGATTGTTTCTGCCAGGTGTTCATTATTTCAACCCCTGGCTGAATACATTGACTACTTTTTACAACCAGTAGTCAAATCCACTGTCTCTTACCTTAGGGATTCATTTGAACTTATCCATCAACTTAATGAGGTGGTTGACATTGGTTCGTCTGACATTCTTGTGACCATGGATGTAATTAATTTATACACCATTATTCCCCATACACATGGGATGGACATGGTCAGAAGCATCCTCTCTTCCAATGCTAACTATATGGGACCCCCGATAGAATTTTGTTAAACCTACTGGAGCTCTGTCTTGTCAATAATTATTTTCAGTTTGAAAATTGTTTTTACCTACAAACGTTAGGCACTGCGATGGGGTCTAACATGGCCCCATCGAATGCCAACATATATAAGTCCATGTATGAACATGATTACATTTTGACTACAGAACAGAGCTCTATTAGGTTTTATCGACGGTATATAGATGATGTATTCCTTGTTTGGAAGGGTGATTTGGATTCTCTACATGTGTGGTTTAATCATTTGAATTCCATTAATTCTACTGTACGGTTCAAGATGGATATAGATAATGATAAAATACATTATCTTGATATTGAGATATACAAGAGTGAGACAGCAGATGGGTTGAGGTTATTTACTACTCTCTATAACAAACCTACTGATAAAAATTCCATACTACACTTTAATAGTTTTCACCCTAGATTTCAGAAAACAGGGGTTAGTTCCTCTCAGCTCCTGCGTGTTGTATGCAACAACACCGAGGAGGCTCACAAGAAACAACAGCTGGATACGATGGCACAGAAGTTCATCAATAGAGGGTACCCAGAACCACTTATCATGACACAATGTGAGAAAGCACACACAATGACCCAGCAATCCATTAGCAATCAACCACAGAAGCTTATTGAACAATGTTTGAATTATATCACTACTTACACCCCAGCATCACATAAAGTACAGGAGGTTATCAAACAACATTGGCCGATTGTATCCATGGATACCAGCTTACCATTTGGCGAGATGCCACCACCTCGGCTGGTTTATAAGAGGGCGCAGAACCTTAGAGACTTGTTGGTGCGTACTGATCCAGTACAAAGTTACCAGAAGAGCACCTGGCTACCGCAAAAGAAAAAAGGCTGTTAAAGGTGCGGTAATTGTACGACCTGCAATGGCATGTTGTTTGGCAATACATTCCATCATCCTCATACCAACAAAAGATTTACCATTCGGCATTGATTGACCTGTACTTCTGATCATGTCATTTATGTGATTATCTGTCCATGTTCCCTTTATTACGTGGGGAAAACGATAACCACATTCAGAGAGAGGTTGGCCAACCACAAATTGGCTATAAGGCTGGCCCTTGATAAGGGCAATTCGGATCAACCTGTGGCTCGTCATTTCCTACAAGTGGGACATGCCATCTCTACGATGAGGACTATATTAATCGATCACGTCCCTAAATATATGCTGGGTGGTGATCAATCAAACTGGATCCATAGACTGGACACCATTGCCCCGAAGGGTCTTAACGTGATGATTGACTACAGCTGTTTTTATAAGTGACTGTGAGCTTCCCCTCCTCCAATAACTCAGTTTCTACCATCTCCTTGGAAGCACTTTGTGTGTGTTTTTTTATTTTTGTATATAGAACACAATGATCTGGTTAATAGTGTTAGTGACTAAGCATTGCTATAGGATCTTATGCTCTAGATATTTATATGGCTATACGTTAGGTGTTATTCTTATACAAGATATATTGCACCACACAGTTACTTGTTGTTGACTAGTCACTGGATCTATGAACCGATCTGAATTGTATGTGTAATATTGTTCAGTTAACTATATGAACCTGTTAGTCTGTTGTCATGGTAAACTACTTATACATAAATAAATATATATGTGTGTGTGTGTGTATATATCTATAAATATTCATACAAATATATGCATACAGAAGGAAACGCACTCACAGGATCGAACAACCAGCTCATTAGCCTCTTTTTAGCCCAGTAATGCTTCCACAGAGTAGAACTTTCCTGTAGTATATCAGTCTGATTGTGCCTATAACGTTCATTCCAGCCCCAAAATATCAGGCAATCCCTATCTGAACAAGAAACATAGCAACCCCAGACAATCGTTTCGGCCTTCAATAGGCCTTGTTAGTGAGGTGTAGCCCATATTTCTCTATATATTTAAGTCTTTATATATATATATATATATATATATATATATATATATATATACTGTATATGTGTATATATATACATATATATATATATATAAACTGTTTACGTATATTATTTACATGTTTGTATACATCTATCAATGATAAAGTATTTCATTTGGCATTGATAACTTTGATAATTGGAGTACCATTACATAGTCCATGACAAGCTTTCTATATACAGGCAATGGCATTTTATATATATATATATATATATATATATATATATATATATATATATATATATATATATATATATATATATATACACTGTATTTGGCGCCCCCTTATTTTAGTTGATTATGTATATGAAAGATCAACTTATCTTTTTTTTAATGCTCTGTTTGAAGCTTTAAACTATCTTGCATAAAATCGTTTTTTTTTTGTCCGGACGAGGAGTAGAAGCTATACTTGGAGGAAGTATTTCATTTCTTTTTTGTCATTTGAGTTCTTTTTCACCAGCAATCATTTTTTTTTTTTTTATATTTTATTTATATCCAGCACTGTATACAAAATCACGAAAAAACGAAAAATACATATAAATACGCCACGCAGGGCTTAATATCTTACATTAAGTGAAAATTGAATACTTTCTGACAAATAAACCAATAAACCTAAATCATATTACTATACTTTCCTCTTATGTTACTTAAATAGTCAGTAACTTTCACTCAAGACATGTTTGTACACAGAGTTGGGATTTTCATATTTTTCAAACTGTAACTGGACAAAAATGATCAAAAAAACACAAAAAAGAGAGAGAAAAAAAAAAAAGAGAACAAACATCGCACTTTTCCTCCCTCCCTCCTCTCTCTCCACCCTACTTAAATATTACCTTCATTCACTGTTCGTAGTAGTCTCTAAATTTGTACCTCAGAAGCATGGGTTATCCATGAATAAGGGAACAGTTCTAGTATGACCATCTCAGCAAAGCTATTAGATGATAAAAAGGGCCGTATTATCTGTTTTTGTATAGATAGAGGATAGCACTTTATAATACTATACCAATTACATAAAAATTTCTTGATTTTTTTTTCTGAGGAATCTTGGAGATGATGAGCTTCAAAACTTATTTGTTCCTGAATAATCTGTAGAACCTCAGTAACCGAAGATCCTCTACTTGCTTTCCAATTCTTCAATATACACTGTCTTACTGCCATTATCGTTATATTGAGAGAGTATATCCAGCTATTGTTTTGATCACTAGAGTTTACTAATAGAATAATATCTTGGAATGTGAGAGGGATAGTCACCTTATGAGTAATATTAAACCAATATCTAATCTTTGACCACAACTGACTAATCTTTGGGCATGCCCAAAACATATGAAATAAATCGGCTTTATAATAAGAACATCTTGGGCATCCCGCAGACCTAGTTCCATAGAATCTGGCCAATTTAGCTGGGTATAAATAATAATTATTCAAAAGTTTCATGTGAGATTCCCTCCAATTCGATGGGATTTTACTTTTGTCTAAAATATTAAAACTCTGCCTAATTTGATCCTGATCTAGATCTGGAATAGTCGGAATCCAAAAATTACAGATCCTATCAATATATCCTTGTGATTGTTTTGAGAGCATAATATCATATATTAATGAGATTGATGTAAGCCCTGCAGTAAATCTTTGTATTAAGATCTTAACATCAGACCACGCAATAGGCAAAGGAAATATCCATTTCTGGGCATTGACAAAATGGCGTAGCTGGAAAAAAGCAAATAAATCCATTCTAGGCAGATTAAATCGTGAGAATAGAACCTCTCCCGGTAGCACTCGACCCTCTGAGTCTAACGCTTGGTAGATTAACCTTAAACCTTTCTCTGCCCAAGACTGAAAAGCTTTCTGATTAATACCTGGAGAAAATAATGGGTTACCCTGTATAGGAAAGAATTCTGAAAAAGTAAAATCTAACCCTACTTTTGTACAAAATGTATGCCAGGCCAAAACTACATTCTTAAATGACAAGAGAGACACAACATTGCCAGGTAGCTGGCGCGGTTTACAATGTAAAATTGCTATTAATTCAAAAGGATGTATCAAGGAAACCTCTTCTTCAATAGTAGAATATATATTAGTTCTAGCTATCCAATCAATTGCAATTTTCACCAATGCTGCAATATTATATAACTTGACATCTGGGAGCGCTAGACCCCCCACCTCTGGTTTCTGCATTAACCTTACCAAGGAAATACGAGGTTTTTTATTTTGCCAAATAAATAATGAAAAATACTGATATACTTTCTTTAAATCACTACTAGATATAAATAAGGGTAGATTCTGTAATGGATATAATAAGCATGGGAAGATAATAGTTTTAATTAATTTAACCCTTGCCGTTAATGACAAAGGGAAAGAGGTCCATAATTGTAAGTCTATCTTAATTTTTTGAAATAAAGGCCTATAATTATCAGCATACCAACGCCCAGGATTTTTATGTAACATCAATCCCAGGTATTTAATAGTATCTACTTCTTTAAAAGTATTAATATAAATTCCAGGGACTGTCTTTCCAATAATCATCAATTCACTTTTATCAGCATTAACTCGATAACCTGAGAATGAGCCAAATTCTTCCAGTAAATAAATCAAATTAGGGATAGATTGCTGTAAATTTTCTAAAAAAAGCAAGATATCATCTGCATATAATAATATATTTAAGCGAAATGGACCTACTAATATCCCCGATAGACAATTCCTGACCCGAATCGCAAATGGCTCTAACGCTAAGTTAAACAATAGCGGTGACAATGGGCAACCTTGCCTTGTACCTCGCTGTAGTGTTACATTAGGGGAAACAGTTCCATTAATCAATATATGTGATAATGGTTTTGAATATATTTTATGTATAAATTGCACAAAATTCCCCCTAATACCAAATTTTCCCATTGATACAAATAAATGCTCCCAAACTATAGAGTCAAATGCTTTGGCCGCGTCTAGGGTTAAAACCGCCATATCGTGTCCTCTCTTTCTTCCAAGTTCATGTTCATTGTTCCAAGCATAATCAAGAAAAGTTGTTAATTTTCTTATATTCTTACATGAATTCCTATTACTCATGAATCCAACCTGATCTGGATGGATAAGTTCCTGTATACAATTTGACAATCTATTAGCTAAGATACTGGTAAGAATCTTGTAATCCGAAATCGGTCTATATGATGCTGGATCCTCTACCTCTTTTCCCTTCTTCAGTATAAGCGAGATGTTAGCCAGTGAAAAATAAGTTGAAATCGGGCTATCTATCGTATAATATCCATTGAAAAGCTTCTCTAGTACTGGTAACAAATCATCTTTTAGGCATTTATAAAATTCCGACGGAAAGCCATCTGGGCCAGGAGCTTTATTTGGTTTTAATCTATCGATGGCAATACCAATTTCCTCCCTTGTTATAGGTTCATTTAACATAGAAAGGTCTTCAGTCTTAATCTGAGGGGTCACAATATTTGACCAAAATCTATCTTGTTCCTCTAAGTTGGTCTCGACAGCAGAATACAACTGTTGATAATATGAAACAAATATTCTACAAATATCTGCAGTATCAGAATATCTAATCTCTTTATCTTTAATGACTGATATAAAATTCTTTTTCTTTCTACATTTAATAAGGTTAGCTAGATATTTCGCCGAACATCCATGAATACCTTTATAGTGCCTATTTATTCTAATTTCCTCTAACTGGGATTTTTGTTTCAAATACAGATCTCTCTCTTTTCTAGCAACCATATAATTATCCCAATTCTGCTGTGATGATACACTTTGTATCTGTGTAAATGCCGTTTTTACATTTTCTGCCAACAAGACCTCTCTAGCTTTAATCTTCTACCCTCGTATATTTAAAAAGGCCATTATCTCGCCCCTAAGGACGACCTTAGCAGCTTCCCAAAAAATTTCAATTTTATTTCTATATTCTACATTATTCAATCCATACTCTTGCCACTTTATTCGTAACCAAGCTTGAAATCTAGGATCAGCACATAAAAAACGAGGGAAACAGAACACAGCCTTCTGTGATACACCCTTCTTCCCCAGGGAGAGATTTAATGAAATTATTGCGTGGTCTGATATCATAATCTCACGAATTTCTGTCTTCATCTGCCATATAGATAAGGATTCAGCAACTAAAAACATATCAATCCTGGAAAATGTTCTATGGGCTCTAGATTCCCAAGTGTAATTTAAACTATCTGGGTTTTGGATTCGCCAAATATCTATCAATTTTAATTTATAACAAAATTTCTGAAAGTGTTTTGCACTATATTTATTAGCTAGTATATTTTTGTGTGAAAATCGATCTATTAATGGGTCTAGCGTTACATTAAAATCTCCGCAAATGATTAGGTTTTGGCTTTTGAATGGATATACTATATTTTGGATTCTTTCCCAGAATTCTATTGAAAATCTATTAGGAGCATATATATTACAGATTATAAGTTTTACACCTTTAACGAATATTTGAAGTATCATAAATCTAGCTTGCTTATCCAACTCTACCTTGCTTATCTTATAGTCTAAGTTTTTATGTAATAAAATTGCTACCCCGCATTTCTTATTTCTAGCTTTAGTAGAGATTACTTCCCCAACCCAATTAGTCTTTAGTTTTATTGCCTCTGCCTCATTAAGGTGCGTCTCCTGAAGACATACTATATTGGGTCGTAATTTACCCAAAGTTATAATCACCAATTTACGTTTTGCTGGAGATGATACACCTCCCACATTCCAAGACAACAACCTAATATTTTCAGTCATTATTTTTTAAATGGAGGCCTTGGAGGGAGAAGAGAGAAAAGGGAGGAGAGAAGCCAAGAGAGAAAAAAAAAATAATAAAAAAAAAAATAACCCCATCGAAAACTGTCACCCAAAAACATCCTTGATCCAAAATAAAAAAGCTGCGGTTCACAACTAACATATTATTTTAACAATAATCGACCCCTGGTATTACATTACATCTTTATCCTATGGTCTTTAAAAATGCAGTAACCTCTGCAATCGTATTGAATGTCTGCCTATTTTGCTTATCCCGGATTACAATCTTAGCCGGGTATACCAACCAGGCCTCTATACCTTTATTAATTAATTGCGTGTAATATGGTGCCATAACTTTTCTCTTGGCAGAAGTCTCACCGGAAAAATCCTGAAACAACAAGATCTTGTTGTTACCAAATATCACCGGGTCGCTTTTTTTCTTTTTGAATAAATTTAGTAATTCTATTTTATCCTGGAACCTCAGGAGCTTGAAGACAATCATCCTTGCCCTCACAGCCCCATTGCCCATGACCCACCTAGGGCCTGGGGTAGGGCTGTAGAGGTGAAGGTCATGAGATCCTCAAACTCCGGAAGTTCGGGAAGACCAATAATCCTAATGTTATTGCGCCTGGAGCGATGCTCGAGGTCCTCCAGGCGCAATTGCATGTTATTTATTTTATCTTCTTGTTTCTGTGTAATCGATAACTGTGTATTTACCTGATCTTCCAATGTGGAGATCCTTTCTTCTGCCTCTGTTAATCTAATGGCAAACTGCTTAATTTCCTGAGAGAGTGTCCCTATCTCAACAGCAATAACTCCTAATTCTCGTTTAATAGAATCAAACTGGGGTGTAAAGATAGCTGATAACTGACCAATTAAAGACTGGGTATCTATTACTAGGGGAGCTACATCTGTTATGTTGTCAATACTGTTGTCTGCCATTTTAGTCTTTTTGTCTTTAGCTTTGGCCGGCATTTTTGGAGAGTTGGTTTTGGTTTGACTAATAAATTTTTCCATTAAGTGTGCCTAACAAAAAAAAACAAAACACACAAAAAAACAACAACTTGTGATGCAACAAAAAATAACAGTGATGTGCTGTTCTAGATGTGGCTATCGAATTTGCACTAACAAAATTAACTCTACCACCTCTCCTCCTTGTCTTCTTTAACCTTTTAATAAAGTGAACTAAACCCTGTGATTGCAGGCTTGTGAGTGGCCTGACTCCCACTCTACTCTCCTCCTTGTCCTCTTTGACCTTTTAATAAGGTGAACTAAACCCTGTGATTGCAAGCTTGTGTGTGGCCTGTCTTACATATTATCATTATATTTTTTATTTTTTTTATTATTTTATTTTTTCACTTTTTTCTCCTTTTCTTTTCCCTTCCTTCCCTTCCTTTTTAGTGAAAAAAAGAAAAAACAATCAATATTTGTGTTATATGGAAAAAAAAACTCCCTTTAAACTTAGTTTAACAGAAAAACCATACCCTACCAAAATGCAGATAAATATTACAGACTTTTTCTCCTCAGTAGTGTCTACAATCAACAATTTTACTATCGTTTGAAATCGTTCTATTTAAACTCTAATTATTTCTTTATAGTATTCAATTATTATCCTTTATGCCCCCTTTAATAAACTTTGATAAGGAATTATATCAGATTAGATCTATCTATCTTATGCTAATATAACATACAATTATATCTAGATCTTGTACTATTAAAATTTAAACAGTTGAACTACAATACATAGCATAGATCTACTGAAACAAAAATGTTAGAAAATCCTTCTTTAGAAATAAAGGCAAGAGTCTCTGTTGTATTTTTCAATCCACTAAAGCAGGGACAGAATGTTCCAGGATTAAATATAGCTGTCAATAGTTGTAATCCTGTATGATAGTCAGTTATATTAACCACAAGTTGTATCGGTAAAGATGGTTAGATTAAATATATTCACCAGATATTTTGAACCAAAGCACTGTATAAACCACCAGCACCGGGCTCTAGATATCCCTTGTTTTCTTTTATCCTCTCGCAATATTATTTTACCAGTTACAGAGGGATACCGCTTTCACAATTTATCAAGCATGACTGTCACATATACTTGCGTATTCCGCAGCACCGTCCCAGACACCCTTCAAAGCCTCCACGCTTTAAATCTCTGCCACTGCAAATCCTCCAGGGGACCCAGTATCAGCACCTTCCGGGAAATTCGATCAACTCAAACGCCGGACCATGCTCTCGCAACCAGGTGCACAGCGCTTTCCGGTCCCTCGGCGCGTTGCACTATCTGCGGATCCCTCAGGGCACGTCACCAGCCCTCGTATAGGTAAACCTTCGATCAGCCCACGACAACACAGCGCATCAAACTCCCAGCACTGGTAGGTCTGTACTTGTGATGTTACTTCCACTTGGATTTTCTGTGCTTTTTTAACACAGTTTGTTGACACACCGTGGTAAAAAATCTTTATCCAGGAAGTCCTTTAATCGACATCTTGTGTGAATTCACCTTCTCCCATTCGAGTATACCTCATATGCTCCACAGCAAGATTTAGTTTGTGACAGGTTGTGCGGGTACTCCGCTGGCCAATTGGCCTTCATGACTTCCAACTCCGGCAATTCTCACTTGCCTCAGCCCCACCAAACCACAAGCACCCGGGCTATAGGGCGAACAGAGGGGGGATAGTGTTTTCAGACAAACAAACTAGCCGCCGCCATACACCTTGCGGCCGTCAGTCACGCCCCCTAACCGGAAGTCCCCCAGCAATCATTTTTAACATATCAATCATCATGGTAAAGATATGTGTCATGTCCATGTCTTTATAAATTGGCCTAACCTGCCATTCACTTTTAATTTTAGAGAAAACAGTCCAAAACATCATAACTTCTGCTATTCAATCTAGGGTGTTTTATATGTTGTTGAACTCTGTGGACATTTTGGTTATGAGCCAAAACAGCAATTTTTAAGTAATACCATTTAATCAAAACACAAACTATAAAAACCTAATAAATAAAATAATTTAAAAAATACAATAATAATCACCAGCGGTATAAAAACCAGTTAGGTAAATATTGTCATACAGTCATAGGGGTCGATTTAACAATGCCTGGCGGACATGATACGCTGTAGCGTATTATGTCCGCCAGACATCGCTGAATTCTGTATTCAAACCTCCAGATGCTAAGGTTTTAAAATTCAAAATAAATTCAGCTTCTGTTTTTAATAGTTTTAATACACCTCCTGTCCAGTCAGTAACTTTTTACTAGGGTCCATTAGGGACATAATACAGCTTTGCTTATACTTAGCTTTTGTCACAGAATCGGTTACATCATACAGTAAGAAATGTGTATCATATAATGAAATGCATATTCTATATAGTGAAATCCATAAGTCATATACTGAAATCTTTGTATTATATAATGAAATTAATAAATCACAAAATCAAATCCATATGCCATATAGTGAAATCGATATGGCATATACTGAAATAAATGTCATATACTGAAATGCATATGCTATATAATGAAATCCACATGCTGTATACTGAAATCCATGTCATATACTGAAATATATATGCTATATAATGAAATCCATGTCATATACTAAAATTAATATGCTATATATTGAAATGCATATGGCATATACTGAAATCCATATTTCATATATTGAAATCCATGTAATATACTGAAATATATCTCATATAATGAAATTCATATGCTTTATAGTGAAAAGCAGATCTATCTGCTGCAATAGGTGAGTACAATCAAGACGATCCTGTGTTCTCAGCTAGAAAAGAGAGAGACCCCTGAACAATACAGACCCTGATCAGTCATGTGCAACAGCCTCCAGACCTAAAGATAAATGCAGGTTTACTATGAGATGGGGGACACAAATTTTAATCCTTGATTTCTTCAAGGAAGCCATGAGTTTTAACATATGCATCATTATGTATGTATTTTTCTTTTTTGTATATTACCAGAATGGATCCAAGAAAGGATGAAGAATTGGTTGGGGAGCTTTTGGAAGGGACAGATCTGCATGAAGTGCTTAGTTTTGTTCTTGATCAGCAGAGGTAGCCTCATACCCCAGCTCATTGTTCTAGCTCTGATGAATTATCCCAACTCTCTAGGCCTAATATTCAAACAAGAAGTGTGCAAGATTCTACAAGATACTTTCTCAAGAAAAACTTTGCATTTTATGTTTGCAGGACAGAGACATGAAGTATATGGGTAGTGTCATTTTATTTATCTCAATACAGGTCAGTCAAAAGTCATATCTTCAACTTACCCCTTGTGTTAGATTAGAATGCTGTTAAGAAAAAAATATAGTTTTTTTTCAGTGATACTACACCTTAAAGTGGTTGTTCAATAGCTCAGTACTTTGTCATATAAATTAAATATGTCTTCTACCTGAATAAACTGACAACATTTCTATCTATAATTCAAGGAGACAAACACCTGCAAGTAAAGCAGTTTATCCTACTTTTAACAAGGATGATCTTCTCCTTAATGATCCTGATAATGTGAATTAATGTGGTCAAGCAAGCAACAAAGCACATTCTTTATGAAAGAGGGCATATATTAAGTGCTTTTGAATTTTGCTTTTGAATTTTGCAAAGAATAGGACAATAAAACAGTTCAGAAAAAAATCAATCAAGCATTTGGCTGTAAAATTCCTGATGATGTAAGGTAAGGATGCTAAATTATATCAAAATAAAAATATATAATTCATGTTTTTGTGGTGCTAGAAGTATATTTATTAAGAGGCATGGCTTTTAGTATGGACAGTCTTTTGCCTTGTAATTTAAAAAATATATTTTCAAACTATGATATGATTAGTCTTGATTTAATGTTACTTGAAACTGATGACATCATCCAAAAACAAAATAATGATAGCATACTTTATATTTTATAACATCAAGAAGGTGCAACCACAAAGTATTGTTACAGTCTAACATATGTGGCAGTATCCCTAGTTCATGCATAATTTGTTACAATAATAACAGATCTAAAATTTCCAGGAGAGGCAGAGGAAACATGAGGAATCAACGGAGCCAAAGGAACAGACGGTTCTAAACATTTCCTCTATTGAGCTCACGGACAATGAGTACAAACCGCTCAACAAAGGACTGTCCTTTTGCCCTATTGGTAATGTAAATGTATTTGAAATTGAAAAAAATTTACAGTTATTTTACAGATCTTTAAGGTTGCAAATAATGTTTAATAAAGGAGATGTAGTAACACCAAGTGCACAAAATGTTTTAGATACCAGCAAATGTTTTAAGGAGATGGGTCTTAGAAACAAATCTACATTTGTGCCCAATTTCAGTAACAACAGTGTGGAAACATTTATTAAAATGGTAAACAATGATTGGTGTAACTTAAAAGAAAAAATATCCAAACAAGGTGGTAAAAATAAGAGAAGCGATAATCTGACTTTAGAGGAAAAACAGGCTTTTAAATCTTTAAAAGAAAAACAGAAAGATATTTTAGTGAGGGCAGCAGATAAGGGTGGTGCCACCATTGTACTTGATAAACAATATTATGTAGAGGAAATACTGTCATAACTACAAGACAATACTACATATCATCCACTTGCAGGGGATCCAGTATTTAAAATACAAAAAGAAATTAAACACATACTTGCCAAGGCAGTTAAGAATGATATCAAAGATACTAAATTATCAGAGTATTTGTACAAAGAACATCCTAGGACACCCATATTCTATACTGTGCCAAAAGTGCATAAAAATGCTAAATGCCCCCCCAGGGAGGCCCATAGTCTCCAGTGTAGATTCTATCTTCACTAACATAGCTGTTTTCCTTGATAAAATTTTACAACATGAAGTAATTAAAATGTAGGCCTATATCAAAGATACTAGTGATTTTCTTGATAAATGATACAGTTTACATTTACCCAGTAAGAAATATATACTCTTCACTCTTGATGTAAAAAGTCTTTATACTGCCATCAAGCATGAGACAGGTATAGGAGTGATTAGGAAACTTTTAAGTGGTACTGGTACATATAATTCTCCTCAAATAGAATTTATTTGTGATTTATTAACTCTTATCCTGTACTGGAACTATTTTTTATTTCGAGACAACTGGTATGTAGAGGTTAGGGGGACTGCAATGGGATCCAACGTTGCCCCAGCATACGCCAACCTGTTCATGAACAGCTTTGAAGAGAATTTTGTATATACTAATAAGATGTTCCTGGAATATGGTGCAGCCTGCTGGCGTTTTATTGATGATGTGTTTGGCGTGTGGTGGGGTGACGTTGGATCCCTAGAATCCTTTGTATGTGACTTAAACTCTGCTATCCCAGGGATAGAATTTACCCTTATACATAGTGAGGTTTCAGTGGAATTCTTAGAGGGTTTATAAGGATAATGGGACCCTTAAAACAGATCTTTTTAGAAAATCCACTGATAGGAATACTATGCTTACCTATGATAGTTTCCATCCAACTAGGTTAAAAGACTCTCTCCCTAGGAGTCAACTCCTTAGGGTTTGTAGAATAGTGAAGGATGAAGAAATATTATCAACCAGAATGATAGAAATGGGCAATAGATTTGTTATCAGAGGTTATCCTGAAAACCTCATTAAGGAAGAGATCTCAAGGCTCCAGAGAGAGAAGAAAATGTACAAGGATAATAATGCCCATAAAGATAATAAAAATGGTAAAAATAAAAGTAGGAGGATGGTATTTACTTCACAATATAATTCATACAGTACTGAAGTTACTAAAATCATAAGAAAGCATTGGAATATTATAAAAAATTGTAATAGAGATATGGAGATATTCCAAAATAATCCCATTATGGCCTTTAAGAGGGTTAGAAATTTGAGAGACACACTGATTAAAAATGATTTGGGACACTCCAAAAGTCTTAAACAAAGCCATATGGGTCAGAAATTTTTTGGTTCTTATCCCTGTCTAGGGTGCTCTAATTGCCATGCAATGATAAAAGGGAAAGAATTTTCCCATCCAAGAACAGGGCATAAATATAAAATCAATGGTTATTATACGTGTGAGACATCCTACGTAATCTATCTTATTAAATGCCCGTGTTCTCTTAGTTACATTGGAGAATCGACTAGAAAAGGCAGGGAAAGAATTAAGCAGCATAAGTCCAACTTGAGATGTGGTAATAAAGAAGCTCCTGTTTCTAATCATTTTATCCAGGCAGGCCACAACATAAGTCAAATTAGGTGGCAGATTATTGACCATGTAGGTACATTAAGAGGAGGGGGAGACAGGGAGAGGATCCTTAAACAAAAAGAAACTTACTGGATCCATAAATTAGATTGTATGTACCCTAAAGGGTTAAATAGAAAAATAGATTTCTCTGTCTTTCTCTAAATGTAACAAATTAAAAATTCAAAAAATTTTCTTCAAAAAGTTTATTAGTTAGTTTTGGTTTATTTAAACACATAGGTAAAGTTTATTAGTAAGATTGGTAAAATGTGTCAGTAATATACTTTAGAGGTGTTACTATAGAGATATAAGATTGCAGTAAGACTTGTTCCTATATATTTTCTTGTTTTTAATGACACTTGTACATTCAGTGGAAACTCCTCTAGCAATTGTATTTTGGTAACTTGAGAGTTAAATTCTATAGGATGTAGTAAAATATGACTAATACTAGAGGGAGTAATTGCTCTGTGTGAAACATTTTGTCAAATCTGTTTGTAATTAATGTTTTAATTGATCAGCCTATATACTGTGGACAGAGGCTGAAGTGTTTTGTATGCATGATTAAGGCTGTGAAGGCCGAAACGTCGCATGTAATGTGAAAATAAAGGTATTTTCTTTTACCTAATTGGTGCTGTGGATACCATTTGTCTATGTTGCTGTAAGGGTGGCAGTAACCCTTTCTCCACGGGCATCATACAGAATTAAAACCTACTTTAAGGAACCAACAGGTGCTGTACTCATTTACTACTTTTGTAGATCTAAAATTAATAATACTGTAGTTAATGTTTTCAGTTTTTGATGCCTTGTGGCAATAAACCTGTTGTACCAAAATTAACTGAAAATAAAGAATTAAGTGCCTTGATGATTCATAAAGTGTACCACCAAAAAACAATATATTTGATGCCACCGCGGAAGTTAATGGTGAGTAAAATCAACATTTTGATGCTTTAATTTCTTTCATATTCGAAAATCTCATGTAGTAGGTGTATTGTATGGATTTTTCTAGTTTAAGATCCCAGTGAATTATAAGAGGAAATGACAAGGACACACAGAAACAGAACCAGATATGTGTCGCTCGAATTTTAAAAATAAATCAATGTTCTATCCAGTGGGGTCACAGGGGGAACAAATAGCAACTTTTACTAAATTAGTTTTGAAGAATATAGAAAGTTTATTTGCCTGTGAAGAAAATTTTGTACACAAATATAATGACAATTTGACTATTCTAGAGAGAAAATCCCTCAAAAAACTTATGGACAATAGTGAGATTGTCATCCGCTCCGCGAATAAAGGCGGAGGCATAGTCATACAGTCTAAGACTGGTTATTTAAATAAAACAATAAATCTTCTCAAGGATGGAATCTTAGAGAAAGATCCAACAGATATTTTTGTGAAAGAATTAGGTACTCTTTTGAATAGGGCTAAGAAGGATGGGATACTCAATAGTGAGGAGTATAAATATTTATTTTTATCCCAACCAAAAACATCTGTTTCCTATCATCTCCCTAAAGTCCAAAAGGATCCGATCCACCCACCTGGGAGACCGATTGTGTCTAGAATCGGGTCCTTATGTGACAATTTATCTAAGTACATTGATTTTTACCTTCAAGCTGTGGTAAAAACAACCAAGGCTTTTTTTTTTTTTTTAAATCTTTATTTACAACCAGTATCAGGTACAAACAATAAGATTGATGTCCTTTGCACACCACGCAGGGTGAAAAGACAAAGGCACACTCCATTGAAAATATAGAAACAAAATACAAGCTGTGATAAAAACAACCAAGGCTTACCTTAAAGACTCACAGGCGGCCATTAGAATATTTGAGGGTATTGAATGTAGAGATAATATTAGCTGGATTATGTGTGACGTTTCCGCACTTTATACGTGTATTTCCCATAATTTAGGGTTTAAATCAGTGAAGGAGGAATTATCCAAATGGGCTATACCCAATATACACATACAGTTTTTATAAGATAGCATGAATTTTATTTTGAATCATAATTATTTTGTTCTTGTAAATAAATATTACTTGCAGACACAGTGCATTGGGATGGGGACTACCTTTGCCCCATTGTATGCTAATGTATATATGAATACGTTTGAAAACAAATTAATCTGGAATGATAACCCTTATATTCACAACATTTTAAAATATGGGTGTTATATTGATGACGTGATCATCCTGTGGCAGGGTGACATTACAGTAAGATTAATTTGTGGAATACTTGAATGTGAATGAATTTAATTTAAAGTTCACAAAGGAAACTTCCACTTCCTCTATAGTATTCCTAGATTTGGTTCTATATAAAAACAATGAAGGGAAAATAGCAGTCAAAAATCATAGAAAACCGACTTAAAGAAACAATGTACCATATAGCCAATTCTTAAGGTCGAGGAGAAATTGTACTAATCTGTCTGACTTTTATGAAGAGGAGAGCATCTAAAGAATGAAATTTATCGAGAAAGGTTATGAACCAAGAACAATAGATGAACCTAAAAATAAGGCCCTGTTATATGATAGGAAAAAGTTGATATATCCTAATATTGATAAAAAATAGATGAGATTATATTCACCTCAGGGGTCAATTTCCTCAAATGAAAATGCAGAAAATGGAAGTTATCCTGTAAGGTTCATTATCCTTTTAAAAAGGATTTTAACCAAACATTGGCCAGTTCTAAAAGCTGATCCATTTTCGGGGCCTCATTTAGGTGATATGCCAGAGATGATTTTTAAAAATGGGAAAAACCTTAAAAACTTGTTGGCCCCCAGTAAATTGAGAACCAAGGTAGCTCGAAATGAGGGTCCTAAACAAGGTTGTAATTGGTTATCTAACTGGAAAGGCACACTCAAATGTGCTAAACCTATCTGCAATATGTACAAACTTTTCTAATTCAGACGCCACAAAAATATTTAACATTAACTTTAGGAGCAATTGCGACTCAAATTTCATAGTATACCTTTTACAATGTGAGTGTGGCCTATTATATGTAGGTCGCACCAAACGAAAAATAACGAGCTAAACATTTTTTGGAACAACATAATGATGACCCTGTAATAGATCGGCTCCCACCTAATAAACATAACAGATTACTTGAACTCAGGAGACTATAAACTTTTTGGATATATAAACTAAACTGTTTGCACCCAGCAGGATTAAATATTGATATAGATGTAGCAGCACATATGTAACATGCGAATTTCAGCATGTCAATTATGATATGTGATATTATTTGCAGTTGTGTATATATTTTGTGATTTTATCTGTTTTTACTGTATGCACAAGGGATAACCTTTTACCATGTTTGAGTTTAACACTGTATATGTAGGATAGATTTTAAGGTCATAACGTGTATTGTTATTTTTTTACTACTATTTTATATTATTATCAATATTCTGTCAGTCTACCTATAAGGGTACTAAAAGAATGATACATTTGAAATAATTTATCCTTAAAGGGACATTAAACCCAAAATTTTTCTTTCATGATTCAGACAGAGAATACAATTTTAAACAAAATTCCAATTTACTTCTATTATCTAATTTGTTTCAATATTTAGATATCCTTTGTTAAAGAAATAGCAATGCACATGGGTGAGCCAATCACATGAGGCAAATATGTGCAGCCACCAATCAGAATCTAAACTGACAAATAGTGAAACAAGGTGTTCCACTCCAAAGTATGCACTTGTATTACTCTATAGCCCAGACTGTGAGGTTGAACTTCACAGTTAGAGTTAAAATATAACTTTTATTATTATTACAAATAAAATTGGATAACACACAAAAAACACTCAAATAGTTAAAAACCAAATGCTAGATAGAGCTCAATAAATGATCTGGTACTATGATGTCAGGAGTCTGACATCAAATTTGTGGATATACTTCCAATGTTGTTTCTATTATCAGTGTAACCAAGTTACAGAGTCATTAGATGTGGTGCCATTAGGTCACCTTATCCCTTGTTATGCAATATTGGTGGGTTCCCTGTGACTAGCATAGGAGGGATCGTATCAAATAAGTTGCTGATATGTCATATGTCTGGTGACCAAGTTGAATTACCTGGGAATTATCGTAATTATATTCATGAGACAGTGTTATTCACTAAATGTAACCATACTGGGGACATGACTATGATAACGCTTGTGTTGTACTGGGATCCGTTAATTTAACAGATCAAAAACTGATATGTTGATCATAACTGTTATTCTCTAATCCCAGATAAGTGCTTGGGTTAAATGAATAACATTGTATCTCTCCAAAGTACGTGCAGGGATCTGTAGTACATATTGTACAATAACTGGATTGTAAATGGTGGAGTTTATTTAAGCCACCTATATTGGGAAAATTAATATATATATATATATATATATATATCCCTCAGGAATATGGATAGAGATATTTATTCCCTTCAATAGAAGCAACTTAGCTCCCACATATTACCTATCAGGAGCCACCATAAAGTAGCCTTATGTGTTTTTCAACACGGTATTATTGGCTCTGTTTGGTCTCTATGATGTAGGTTGCTCGTCATCTTCAACTGTTAACACGTATTGGCTTTGTATTATACAAAGGGGTCCATGTTAGCAAATTAATGCTTAGTGTTACAGTACAGATGATCACTAAGATAAATATAGAACATCATCTTCTAATATGGTATCAACTATGAAGGACAAGTTAGGCTATTAACATAATATGACAAGACTAACAAAATTCCTTCATTATCCAGTAACATCAAGATCGAATAAATGTAATATAAATCTAATACTTGGATATTCTCTAAATTGAAGGTATAATAGATAGACGATAACAAAACAAAAGTCACAATGAATCAGTCTAACCAATTGAGTAATCATATTATAGATACTAGCAATAATAGACAATAATAAAGAATTGATTACTAGGTTATCTATTTAATATGTGAGAACCAATATCAGGTATATACCACCTTTTGATAAAAACACGAGAGATGTGTGAGAGCTACCTAATCCAATCCTCAATACAAGGAGGTGGGACTTCCGGTTAACGAACACGTAAATATGCAAACACCGGGCCGCTCGCTGCCTTTGAGAAAGCCCGGAATGGGCGAAACATGTCAGAGTAGTGAAGAGGAGACTATTTTTTAATTTAAATGCTTAGATAGTTCTACGTTGTATCCAATGTTTAACGATTGATACAGTAATTTAGAATTATAACTGTGGTGGCCACTGGCCAATCTATATCCGTACTGGTTAACTTTTAGGATTTATTAAATACACCATCCAGCACTAATGTTAAATGTAACCACGACTAAAACGGATTGATAGATAGAACCGAAACACTAGTATTCTAACAAGGGAACTAGTGGTGGGAATTCTTATAAATTTTCTAATATCATATGTATATCATAGCGGTGACACTTTAAAAATAGCAGTTACCGGAGTCTGGGGATTTATACTGAGACTGTTAAACACCAATTACAAATAGTATTCTTTGGCTTATACGAGATGTTAATACGCCTGTAACTGCAGGCAAGGTACAATTTTGATACCCTATTGTTGTGCTGATGTGGGATATACCAGCAACCAGTACTGTTTCTAACCAGAATATTATTATTAAATAAATTAATTTCATATGTGCTAATTTTTGATATTGCTGTATTAGAAACACGAACAGTTAAAGCTCTGGCATATTAATTTTTATAGCAAACTCAGGGAGTAACCAGTGGAGAATTTCAAGAACAGTAGTTACCGTAGTCTGGAGATTCACACCGAGACTATTAAACACCAAATACATAAGATAATAAACAGTACTCTCTGTGTTATACGAGGCGCTAATACGCCTGCAACTGCAGGCATAGTACAATTATAATACCCTATTGTTGTATTAACATACCAGTATTGTTTCTAACCTGAATATTATTAACAATAAAATCAATTGTATATGCACTAATTTTTTATATTGCTGCAATATAAACACGAATATTGAAGGCGCTGGCATATTGATGTCTATAACAATCTCAGAAAGTAACTAGTGGAGAACACCTCGCACAAGCATTTAATGTATTAACCCCCTAGTTACTCCCTGGCAAGAACAGCAATAAGTGTGTATAATATACAATATAATAGGTACTGAAACCTAGAGAGTGGCAAGTAGGCAATACTTTTTACATGTATTAACCCTTTAATTTTTCGGATACTCTCTAGCATGAGCGTTAACTTCCTAGCGTATATTATCTAGCACACTAAGCATTAATTTGCTAACATGGACCACTTTGTATAATACAAAGCCAATACGTGTTAACAGTTGAAGGTGACGAGCAACCTACATCATAGAGACCAAACAGAGCCAATAATACCGTGTTGAAAAACTGTTACAACACATAAGGCTACTTTATGGTGGCTCCTGATAGAGATATTTATTCCCTTCAATAGAAGCAACTTAGCTCCCACATATTACCTATCCATATTCCTGAGGGATATATATATATATATATATATATTAATTTTCCCAATATAGGTGGCGGAAATAAACTCCACCATTTACAATCCAGTTATTGTACAATATGTACTAGAGATCCCTGCACGTACTTAGGAGAGATACAATGTTATTCATTTAACCCAAGCACTTATCTGGGATTAGAGAATAACAGTTATGATCAACATATCAGTTCTTGATCTGTTAAATTAACGGATCCCAGTACAACACATGCGTTATCATAGTCATGTCCCCAGTATGGTTACATTTAGTGAATAACACTGTCTCATGAATATAATTACGATAATTCCCAGGTAATTCAACTTGGTCACCAGACATATGACATATCAGCAACTTATTTGATACGATCCCTCCTATGCTAGTCACAGGGAACCCACCAATATAGCATAACAAGGGATAAGGTGACCTAATGGCACCACATCTAATGACTCTGTAACTTGGTTACACTGATAATAGAAACAACATTGGAAGTATATCCACAAATTTTTTTTTTTTTTTTTATTGAAGTTCAATTAAAGGCTTACATGCATGTCATGTCATCAAAACAAAAAACATATAGAGTAACTGGTGAAAAACATACAAGCAATAGGAAATTATACAGTATATAATAATGACAAATCATGGGGGTATAGGTATAATGCTTGCCTAACATAACAATATACCTCCTAGTTGTTAATTGAGACCGCTCATGGACCTCTTGTTAATATAGAAAGTGCAGAGCTACAGGAGGTACCCTTTGACTGGAAGAGACCACTCTTGGATCCCAAATGTTGAACTTCCATTTTATTTTTATTTTTTCTTTCTTAGAGTTCTTGTAATGAACTGCTGCTTTATAATGTGTATTTGTATTTATAACAAGAACTGTGGTAGCACGTCTAGCTGGTTTCTATTATTGAAGAGGTGGCTTCCGCTAACATGAAACCTCAATCTATGTGTTCCCGCTAAGCATATCAAGAAAATGGTCATTATATGTAGTCATTAAAATGAATAAAGGTAACGACCATAAAACAAGTTTAAAAAAAAACAAAAAAACATAAGCTTGCAAACTAACTTTTCTAGGGCTATATACAGGGTATTCTGCTAAATACACGGACAGTGCAGGGGCAATGAAAATCAGAAGTCTCACATTAATGGCATATCCCTGTCTCACAGATAAAGGTAGTGTAATTGAAGCATCGACAGGCACAGGCATATGGGTAAGAAGATTAAGGTAGTTATTTTGGCAGAGTTTCTCACTGTATTAGATGTTTATATATTTATAACATTAAATATGTAGTATAGCATAACAGGTGAGACCAGCTTTAGCAAGCTAAGAGCTAGAAGATTAACAGAAGGAAAAGATACTATGCAATCCCAGATTCCTATATAAGGTTCCTGACCAGCCACATCGTTTTGCTAACTCTCACTTCAATGAACTACATTTGAAAGGTATATCTAACTCTGTATAGTGGCAAAGTGCAGTAACATGAGAGCTGTCAACTCCACCGCCTCGGCCGCAGACGGCGAAGCCACCTCCCCATGCAAAGAAATATTACAGACACCACAGTGAAAGCAAATGTGAGCTAGTCCCAATCTAAGTTCAACACGCTAGTACTGGAATACAACGGTGTGGGTAGAACTGCATCATATCGATATCTTTAAGAAAATAAACTGTAGAAGAAAACGTTTCTAGCGCTAAACACTGGTCTAACAAAGCTTGATATAATAGAATTTTTTAACATGAAAAGTTCCTTCATTATGAACAGTGTACTAGTGAAGCTTAAAGAGCTGCAAGTAAAGTTCTCCACTGTATTCTTAGCCGATACCCGTACAGGTGAATTCGGCATGTCCCAAGTCTGCCCAGCTATACAGCAACAACAGAGATACTAGTGTCTCAGCGAGAGTTCCCAGACTATTTTGTGTCCAAAGGGTAAAAGTTATTGAGGGAAACACTAGGCTACCAGTCAGGATTTTAAACGAATCCAGCACTTTATAGAACTCACTCTGCATCGTGATGTAATATTGCTCCCTCTGAATAGCAGGCTCGTGATCGGGTACCTCAAATACTGGTGTTAAAAGTGAAGGGCTCCAGGCTCTCCTCAGGTGATAGGTACAAGGAGGGTCAATCTGCTCCGGAGTTATCCGAGGGTTGATGCAGGCTAGTATCCCCAAACGCTCTTCTCGGAAACACCAGCCTCCACGCCAGCTTTCCACTTCAGCGCTTAGTAACGAGAGGTCTCCTTTATTTTGCTCAGTCTCGCTAGTAAGTAGTACTTCAGCCGACTCAAAAGGAGAGACGACAGCATGAGGTAGGTGCTGGGGCCCCATAACACCCCCGTCTCTGCCGGCCTCCTCAGTCTGGTCTGAGATCTTTTCCGTGGGGGCCAACTCTTGGACCACAGGGCCAAAGGCTGCGCTCAGCGCATCAGAGAATGCCAGCTGGTAAGAATCTAGTAGCCTGCTTAGTTCAGTTAGGATCAGGTTTGCGTCCATGATAGATATAGGTGATAGCCCACAATAGTGGGGCAGGGGAAAACGTGAAACTGGATAGCGGTGCCTGAAGACGTGCAAGAAATTATAGATTGAACTGCAGTGATTGATGGAATAGCACTGCTCCTTAACGACAGGCCCTTAAAGGGTACCCGCCGGGGGGTCCAAGTGACGGCACCTGTCCTCAGCTTGACTTGGGAGCCCGGGTGGAATTGCAAGATCCCATGGCCACGAGGGTGGAAAGATGGCCGCTGCTTAAGCAGAGTCAGGATAGGGCTCCGGTCTCAATGCAAAAATGTAACACCAAAGATTTGATTTGGCTGCCGCCAACTGCTAAATATGAGTCCAGAGTTTACTCAAGGGTTTTTTCAGAGTTCAATTTTATAGAAAACATTAGGTGATGATGAATAAATCATAGCCAGGACCGGAGCAGCAAAATTATGCGGCCGTTCTCGTGTGCACCAGACTCCGCCCCCGTATATCCACAAATTTGATGTCAGACTCCTGACATCATAGTACCAGATCATTTATTGAGCTCTATCTAGCATTTGGTTTTTAACTATTTGAGTGTTTTTTTGTGTGTTATTCAATTTTATTTGTAATAATAATAAAAGTTATATTTTAACTCTAACCGTGAAGTTCAAGTGCATACTTTGGAGTGGAACACCTTGTTTCACTATTTGTCAGTTTATATTCATTTATGCACAAGCACCAACCCACTTCAATAACCTATGTAATATAAGATATTATTGGTATGACCAGTGTGGGGGCAGCCTATATAGTGCCATTGTAAAAAACTCCTATTGCACCAATCAGAATTTACTGAGCCTATCTAGATATGCTTTTCAGGAAGGAATATCAAGAGAATGAAGCAAATTAGATAGCAGAAGTATATTAGAAAGTTGTTTAAAATTGTATTCTCTATCTGAATCATGAAAGAGAAAATTTGGGTTTAATGTCCCTTTAAGTGTACAAGTTGCAATACTGTAATGTATCCATTGAGTGTAAAAGTTTTTTAAGCAACATGAAGTGCACACCCTCTCTGATAACTATTCCTATTTGCTGGAATAAGCCAATCAATTTGATGAATTAGGCACACACCCTGGTTCAGAAAAAGGTGCAATCTTCCAGTAGGGTATTTATCAGTAAGACAGGAGCACTTTAATCAGAAGCATTACTATTACTTTTTCCTCTTGATAAAGTCTGGCCAAGGACCGGGGGAAACGCGTTGAGGTTATATTACAGCTTCTTATCCTGGTACGTTGTATCTTATGAATCAGTCACTGCCATCTCAGAGGTTATCCGGATACGCTGAAGGGTTTGGGGTCTCTAAGGGAGTTAGAGCTTGTTGCTCTCTTCATTCTGTGGGGCATATGTATCAAGCTCCAAATGGAGCTTGATGCCCCGTGTTTCTGGCGAGCCTGCAGGATCGCCAGAAACAGCAGTTATGAAGCAGCGGTCACAAAGACCGCTGCTCCATAACCTGTCTGTCTGCTCTGAGCAGGCGGACAGACATCGCCAGAAATCAACCCGATCGAGTACGATCGGGTTGATTGACACTCCCTTGCTGGCGGCCTATTGGCCGCGAGTCTGCAGGGGGCGGCTTTGCACCAGCAGCTCTTGTGAGCTGCTGGTGCAATGCTGAATACGGTGAGCGTATTGCTCGCCGTATTCAGCGAGGTCTGTCGGACCTGATCCATACTGTCAGATCAGGTCCGACAGACCTTGATAACTAGAGGCCTGTGTGTGCTTGACAAGCTGACAATAATTTCTATAGGTATTTTATTCACTTACTTCTAGTAAGTATGTTTTAAACTGATTGTGTGTTTTTGTGTTTGTGTTCAGCAAGGAGAGGCAGATGGATCACTGTAGGCTCTGGAAGAATTAGAACAGTAGACCAGAAGCATTGCCCACAATCTCTGCCATTGCAAAACTCCTATGCTGCTCTTGCCGAATATACTTGTGATGAGGAGATTGCTGTTTCTGAGCCCTCTGAAGCTGTAACAGGTAATTTAAATCTATTGGCACCTGATTCTCCAGGTAACATAACACAGGAAAGAACTGCAGATGTGTTTTTGAGAAAAAGACTGTTAGTGGGTGACTCTATTTTGAGGAATGTGTATTTAGGTGAAAGTAAAGGAGAAACAAGGGAGGTTAGATGTCTTCCAGGAGCTACTGCTCACAGGGATAAGAATCGTATTTTGAGAATTGTTAAGGCAGCAGGAAAGGGAAGTGAGTTAGATGTGATTGTACATTTAGGAACAAATGACCTGGCTAGTAATCATGTTGCTGCTGTTCAGAAAGAGTTTTGTGACCTAGGTAATCATTTAGAGACTGTGGCATCAACTCTATCATTTTCTGCTATTTTACCTGTGTATGGCCAGGAAGCAGGAAAGATGGAGCGGATAACAACATTTAATTCTTGGTTAGATAAGTGGTGCAGGGAACGAGGATTTGGTTTTATTGGCCATTATAGCTCTGTTTGGAAAGATACTAGGTTATTTAGGAGAGATGGCTTGCATTGGATGCTAAAGGAACAGAGTATCTGGGAGAGGAGTTCAAATACTTTATTAGAAATCATTTAAACTAATAAAGGGGGGTAGCATTAATATATCCACCTGCCCCCCACAGCATGCCAAAACTGTTAGTCCAAGTAACAATTCTAGAAATTCTAGTAGAAAAATTCTTCGTGCCATGAGCACAAATGCTCGCAGCTTAGGAAATAAATTACCTGAATTCATTTCAATAATGACTAGGGACAACTTGGATTTAGTAGCTATAACAGAAACATGGTACAATGATTTGCATGACTGGGACATAGTCATACCTGGATACAGGTTATTTAAAAAGAACAGAGTAGGAAAGAAAGGTGGAGGAGTTGCTTTGTATGTAAATGAAAATATAAAGGTTACTGAAATTGTAGGAACAAATGATGAGGTGGAAAGTATTTGGGTGACTTTGGAAATTGGAGATAAAAATGTTTTTAGAATAGGGGTTGTATATAGGCCTCCATTGCAGGATGAAAAACTGGACAATCTGTTATTAGATGAAATAACCAAAATGACCATGAAGGGTAAGGTTATAGTACTGGGGGACTTTAATTTGCCAGATATAGACTGGAAGATTCCTTCTGCTAGATCGGCTAGAAGCAGGTATATTCTTGAAACTCTGCTAGGGGAATCACTTGAACAATTAGTCAAGGAACCAACTCGTAAGGAAGCTATATTAGATCTAATACTTACAAACAGTGATACAGTTTCAGATGTGTCTGTAGGTGAGAACTTAGGATCCAGTGATCATCAATCTGTTTGGTTTAGTATTCATGTTCAGGAACTGTCCACCAAGACTAAAACAAAAGTTTTAGACTTTAGGACGGCAGATTTTTCATTAATGGGAGAATACCTAAAGAACTATTTAAAGGGGAAAACTCTTATTACAGGGGTTCAAGAACAGTGGGAATTTGTGAAAGGTGCCATTTTAGATGCAACCGCACACTGTATTAGACATGTCTGTAAAAGTAAAAGAAAGCGGAAACCAATTTGGTTTTCCAAAGAAGTAGCACATGCTGTAAAGACAAAAAAATAGCTTATAAAAATTACAGACACACACAAGCAGATGATGATATGAAAATATGGAAACTCCAACAAAAAAAGACTAAGCAGTTAATTAGGAAGGTTAAAGCTCATGCAGAAGAGAAGATAGCACAGTCAGTAAAACATGGGGACAAAACATTCTTTAGATATATCAGTGAAAGAAGAAAAAATAAGGTAGGAATAGTAAAATTGAAATCAGTTGATGGTAGAATAATAGAAGGAGATAAGCAGATTGCAGACTGTCTCAATGATTACTTCTGTTCTGTTTTCACTAAAGATTGTGAAGATACAATGTCTACATTAAGGGATGCTACGCAAAATAGAAACAAGCTTAACAGTAATCTTTTTACAGAGGATGAGGTTTTGTTAGCATTATCAAAAATAAATGTTACAAAGGCAGTGGGTCCTGATAATATTCATCCAAGGGTTTTAAAAGAACTTCGATCAGTGCTAACTGTCCCATTAACTGATCTGTTTAATCAGTCACTATTAACAGGAGCTGTCCCAGATGATTGGAGAATAGCAAATGTAATACCCCTTCATAAAAATGGCAGTAGAGAAGAATCTGGCAACTACAGGCCAGTTAGTTTAACTTCAGTAGTAGGGAAATTAATGGAAAGCCTCTTAAAAGAAAGAATTATGACTTACATAAAGACAAACAATTTAGAGGACCAAAATCAGCATGGTTTTACTTCAGGGAGATCATGTCAGACTAATCTAATTGACTTCTTTGATTATGTAACAAAAGTATTAGACAAGGGAGGAGCAGTTGATGTAGCATATCTAGATTTCAGCAAAGCATTTGACACCGTCCCACACAATAAACTTATTCACAAACTATATCTCCTTGGTCTAGATTCAAAAATTGTGAACTGGGTGGAATGCTGGCTTAAGGACAGAAAACAAAGTGTCTTAGTAAATGGAGTTCATTCAGCAGAGGGGGCTGTTACTAGTGGTGTTCCTCAGGGGTCAGTTCTGGGGCCTGTTTTGTTTAACATATTTATCTGCAATATCAGCAAAGGGCTACAGGGGAAAGTATGTCTCTTTGCAGATGATACAAAAATTTGCAACAGAGTGGATGTTCCAGGGGGGGTAGACAAAATGAGAAGTGATATACAACAATTGGAGGATTGGACAAATGACTGGGGTCTAAAGTTTAACACAGCAAAGTGTAAAATAATGCATTTAGGGAAGAAAAATCCAAATGTTAATTACAGACTCAATGACACTTTACTGACTGTTACAGACGAGGAACAGGACTTGGGAATTATTATTTCAGATGATTTAAAACTTAGTAAACAATGTAGTAATGCAGCGAGTAAGGCTAGCAGAATGCTTGGATGTATTGGTAGAGGTATTTGCAGCAGAAATAGTAAGGTTCTTATGCCACTTTATAGATCATTAGTTAGGCCTCATCTTGAGTATTGTGTGCAGTTCTGGAGACCATATCTTCAGAAGGATATTAACAAACTTGAATCTGTGCAAAGGAGGGCTACCAAAATGGTACATGGTCTAAAAAATAAAACTTACCAGGATAGGCTCAATGACCTAAATATGTATAGCTTAGAGGAGAGAAGGGAAAGAGGTGATATGATAGCAACTTTCAAGTACATTAAAGGGTTTAGTAAAACTGAGGCTGTGGGTATTTTACATAAAATGGAAAATTCAAGAACAAGGGGTCATGAGCTCAAGCTAAAGGGTAGTAGATTCAGAAGTAATTTGAGGAAGCACTTCTTTACAGAAAGAGTGATTGATTTATGGAATAAACTTCCTCAAGAGGTAGTAGCAACAAACACTGTGGGGGACTTTAAAAATGCATGGGACAAGCATAGGGCTATCCTACGAACTAGATAAGTTTATACTGTTAGGTAAGGTCGGGCAGACTTGCTGGGCCTATGGCTCTTATCTGCCGTCAATATCTATTTTTCTATGTTTCTATGTTTCTATGTCACTTCAATCTCCTGTCTTGTGCTCTGTTTTCCATTTTCCACACTTGCAAGGACACACAGAGTTGATATTAAAAAATATATATTATTTTAATCACAACAAACTTAAACATACTTCAATATAATGTAAAGACAAATACCTAAACAATACTAAACAAAAAAGACATCCATGTCAGCCTTATTAGAACAACCGATTACTAAAGGTAACAATCAAGACATTCATGTAAGACGTATTAGAACAATCAAACTGGCACACAATATGACCAAGGTAACAATCAGGACATTCATGTACACCAAGGCACCTGCGCTAAGCTAATAATTCATACTGCAGTAATAAAACAAAAGTACACATTACCAATCACTGGGTCCTTTCTATTACCGGCTGGGGAGGAATACATGATACGGTTTCACACATTCATTTTTCCTGAGGTTAAATGTTCTGGAATTATTAACCATTAAAGACATAGGGGCCGATTTATTAAAGTGCAGATGGACATGATAAGATGTAGAGTATCATTTCCGCCGCACATCGATATATGCCGACAGCATACCCTGTCGGCATTTATCATTGCACAAGCATTTCTTGTGAACTGCTTGTGCAATGCTGCCCCATGCAGGCCGCTAGCAGGGGGTGTCAATCAGCCAGATCATAACTGCTGTTTCCGGCGAGCCTGAAGGCTTGCGTGGAAAAAGGGGCATCAAGCTCCATTCGGTCATTGATAATTCAGCCCCCATAGACTACTTAAAAAATAAATATATAGTAAGTTTTCTTTCCTCAAGCCCTTTTTATTGCAATCTCCTGACTGATTCTGGGCACATAACTGGCTGATAAAAGATATAGTGGAATAATTATCACATTTGGGTGTAGTACACAATGGCTTTAACATCCAAATAAGTCTTTTGTTTCCTTTTTGATTTTATAAATCAGTGTTATTGTTTTAAAAAAGTGATAAGTGGAGGGAGGGGGAAGGGATATGGGTAGGCTTCTAATACAGAAGATTTAAGTAGGGAACAGTTCAAGTAACATCCAACATGTATCATATGTACATAGTATATAGTAAAACAGTAAAATTGTAACATGTGGTGGTGGGCTGTTAGATCCAGCTATGAGGGAGTAAAGCTAAGGGGTTTTGTAAGGAGCTGTTGGGGGAAAAGCGGAGGTTGTGAAATCCCAAGTCATGTTAAAATGTGAGGCATATCCCTCAGTGGACAGATAGCAGGTCTTCTGTCTGGGATTTTTTGATCTACTGCATCCAGTAAAACTAAGTGTTCCTATATCTAATCACTTGGTCTTCGGCTTTAAGGGTCAGTTCATTCAGATTGCACACTCTCTCTATTCACAACATCCACTCCCTGAAGGTAGTTTTGTTTCCTATATTTGTGTGTCAGTGTTAGAGGCAGGGTCACAGGCAAAACAACCAATTTGAGTGTTTATTATTTAAAGTGGCTGCTATTAGGGGTACACTTCCTGTAGGATTTAACATGATTAAAACATACGTTTATTAAAGGGCCACTGTAAGTAAATATTTTCTATGCCTGTTACTAACTAACTACCCCAAATACGCTTTTTATCAATAGCATTTCATTAACATATCTCTACCGTATATCAGAAATCTTGTCTGCAAATTTAATTGTTTTCCAAACCCACTCCGTGGGTATCCTTTGCTCTGTACCAATCCGTTTACAATACCTAGGTTTCAAAATGGCGCTTTAAACACAAAGTTATTGGTTTAAGTATTTTGAACACACAGTTCTGAAAATAGTGGGCAGGATAACGTGACATCATCGGCGAATAAAAGATATAACTTTTAGAACGTTATGAAACTTCGTTTTGGAGAAAATATAGGTCAGTAGGTTTTAATTAATGATTATTAACTTTAATATGTTAGTTGTTTAGCTTAAAAATTATAACAGAAATTAATCCTTTAATGAGATGGACCTCTTTTAATATAATTTATTTGGATACATAGTCATAACATGGTGAAAGTATTGGAAAGTGACAGATCCTCATTAACTAATTAACCAACTTTGATTCTCTGTGAGCTGACCAAAATCTGTGCTGCAGCCTTGAAGCTCATGTTTATTATATAGGCATACACACTTCCTAAGTGTCCCCCTTAAGGAACCAAATGCCCCAATCTTTTTCCCAACCCTTCTTTCCCTCTTTTGTAGACCAGGATATTTGGTGTATATTTTTTATTGTGAACAACTGGGGCATTTGGCATGTTATCGTATTTATTTATTATAATATTTTTATACAATATATATTCTTTATGATCTACAGTTATATTATTTATAAATCTTGCATTTTTTACTTAGATTGATGATTTGGAAAATGATGCTGCTGAAGCTAATATGATGGCTGATAATTCTCAAAATCCCAGAACTTCACTTTTAGCTTTTTCATCCACAACTGCTTTGGAAACAGCATATCAAACAACTGATCCATTAAATCATGATTTTTATGAAAGCAGTATGACAAATCGTTCACCAACAGCAAGAAATCTTTTAGAAAATGAAATATATATTTCTATCTCTTCATTGCCAAATACATCAACAGAAAGTTATATAACAGCACAAATGTTCTCCCCAAGATCTCGCTTCCATTGAGTCGTTAAAAATGGAGCCGTAAGCTCCCGAAGTGGCCGACAGCTAAAAGTAATTTACGGCTCCATTTTAGTACCAGGTTTCCATTGAAAAGATTATCGTGTTGCGCACAGTCGCTCTTTTCGGCCGTACGTAAGTTTGCGCTGCCAACCGATGTCGGATTCGTCAAAAAGCGCGCCATAACAAGTGCATTGCCATGGTAACCCGACCTCTGTCTATAAGAATAACAGTTTGCGCCTGCGCTCCTTACCTGTGATCGCCTCTAGAGAGAAAGACACAGGAGCTAGTTGCGCTGGTAGGAGTTTGGTGGTTTTGAGAGTTGTTTGAGAGTTAGTGGAGAGTTTGATATTTTATTTTCATATATTCTTATTGTAGGCCTCATATAATATTAGGAACACACATTAGTTTATATACACAAACACACACACACAGGAAGCAGGGAGTAGTATGGGCAGGACTAGGGGCAGAGGTTTGGGTGGAGAATTTGTCCTTTCTCAAACCCTGGCAGAGGAGGGAAGGAGAGAGGGTGGAAGAGGTTGGAGGAGTGAGGAGGAGTCAGCCTCAATTAGGCACACAAAGAAGAGGGAGAGTGGGGCAGACTGTGGCAAGTGGGGGTGGGGCTGGTGGTAGACTGTCACAGCCTGCAGGGACAGAGGAGGTAGAGAGGGCTGGTCCCCAGTCACAGGAGGGAGAGTCTTTGTCTGCTGGCCCTTCAGGTGTGAAGGGCAGGCTTAGAGAGGAGAGGTACTCTGAGGAGGAGAAGGAGGCACTTGTTGAGGCCTACTTGGAGAGGGCACCTCAGCTGGAGAACCCTAACCTGAGGGCAGGTGTCCGGAATAAGCTGTGGGAGGAGATTTGAGTGGCAGTCAGCTGCTTAGGACGCAATCGTTCGACTGCCAGCATCAAACACCGCTATAATGACTGCAGGAGGGAAACCAAAGTGAAGCTGGCACAGCAGGCTAAATATGCACGTGGGACAGGTGGTGGTCCTAGCAAGAGAATTCACCTAAAGTCATGGGAGGAGATGCTGGCCAATGTCATCTCAGATGAATCTGTCCTAGGATGTAAGGGGACAATGGACACATCAGTGCCAGCTGAAGAGGTCCATGAAGGTGAATATTAAATATCATATGTAATAAATGTTTTATTTCTAACAAATATATGTTAACATCAGAAATATATATCGGCTTTGTTTTTTAAAATATCAATGTAATCATACACATGTGTAATACAGAATATTCATATATTATATATGTTTAGTAATCAATTGTGTTCAAGCATCAGTGGAAAACATACCTAGGTGGGATTAGTACAAGTAATGTTTTACATGGTTCAAAGTCTGATTTGCACATTAACTTAAAGTGATAGTAAACCCAATGTTTTTATTTCATGATTCAGATAGAGCAGCAATTTTAAGCAACTTTCTAATGTACTACTATTATCAATATTTCTTTGTTCTCTTGGTATCTTTATTTGAAAAAGTAGGAATGTAAGCTATGGAGACTTTGCATTTTTGGTTCAGAACCCTGGCTAGCGCTCGTGATTGGTGGCTACATTTAGCCACCCAATAAGCAACAGCAACCCAGGTTCTGAAACAAAAATTGTCTGGCTCTTAAGCTTTACATTCTTGCTTTTCAAATAAAGATACCAAGAGAAGGAAGAAAATATCATAATAGGAGTAAAATATAAAAAGTTGCCTAAATTTGCATGCTCTGTCTGAATCATGAAAGTTTAATTTGTACTTCATTGCCCCTTTAATTGCATCTTAACATAGTTGTAGTGGATATATTCATCCTGATTTCTGGAGTGGCTATCTGCTCAAACAAGCAAGGGTATAGATTTAAATTCTTTCTATCTATATCATATATATGGACTATGTGTAATACAAAGAGTCGCTTGGAGGCACAATCTTTAAATATACACCTCTGGTTAAATATGTTTAAGTTTATACAGAAATAATATATATATATATAAAACTATATCTATATCTATATATTTGATTTTCAAATGTTATATGTTTCATCAGATCAATTTATAACAATTTATTTTTAAGAATCGGAACATGAGTATGAGTCCTCAACAAGACCGGAAGCCAGTGATGTTCCGGAATTTAGTGAGGAGGAGGAGGGGGATGTTATTGAAGCTGGATACTCCTACCTCAGCATGCTTGAAAGAGATGAGCAACAGCCACTGGCCTATGAGGTTGAAAATGTTCCTGGCCCATCCCCATATTCATCTGGGAGGACATATCATCAGATGCATCCTTCACCACCACAGCATTATCAGATGCATCCTCCACCACCACAGCATTATCAGATGCATCCTCCACCACCACAGCATCAGCAGATGCATCCTTCACCACCACAGCATCAGCAGATGCATCCTTTACCACCACAGCATCAGCAGATGCATCCTTCACTATCGCAGCATCAGCAGCTGCATCCTCCACCGCAGCATCTGTACTATATGCCACCTCAACAACAGATTCAGCACCCTCCCATGGCACAACAAATACCGCCGCCACCACAACAACAATCACCACCACCCCCCACCAATGTCTGTCCTCAATTGGATATTGAGCCACCCACACAGTCCCCAAGACTGAGTGACGACAACCTCACACAGAGCCAGGAATATGTGCCGGAGACACCTATAGAGACACAAGTGCCCCCCATGGAATCCAATATCCCTGCACAGTCCCAGCAGGATGCTCTACTGAGGCTCATTCACAGGGAGCTTAGACTTAGTAGGCGCCAGCAGCAGCATGATTTCAGGAGGCTACAGAGCCAGATGGACATACATAATGCCTCACTCGTCCGCCTGGCAGAGGCAGTGGAGAGGCTTGCAGATAGGCCTCAAACTCCCTCCTCACTCGCATCCTCCGTTATCTCCCTGCAGGACCCTGAATCACATGTTTTAGCCTCCCAGTCAGCTGGTGTGCGTCGCCCAAGACGCCACACTTCCATCCCAAGTACCTCTCCTCCAAAGGCCAAATCCTGCCGCAGGCATTAATAAATATTTTTCTTTTTAAATTATTTCCAGATATATAATATCTAATTTTTTGTATGAAGCACTTTTTTAAGTGTGATTTCCATCTCATAAATATGCATATATTTTTCTAATCAAAATTAGAAAATATATTTCAAAATTGTTTTAATAGCTGTTTATTTTCAAAACATTAACAGCTTTATTCATTTTTATTTCACATGATGTCAATTAATATTCAGGTGTACATCTTTAAAACATCTTTGAGTACTTCTATTGAGAATGTTATGCTATTTAAGAATACTTGAGGATACTTGTCTGAAATCAATACAGTATATGCTATCTAACATTAGTCAACGTGGCATGTGTAAATGTTATGATTAATTAATATTCCACAAGCATATGTTGTTTGCTCCTTCAGATGAAGCTAATAAGGGTTATCCAGTTGTAGAAGAGTTGTAAAGTAAATACTCCTTCCTGTTGATATGGCCAAATACCTTGCATTCATGCGTATAGTCATATGTGGAATGTAATATCTGAAACCTATACCTATCATTGATTAATGCACTCCTTTTTGTCAAGAATATTATTAAATATTTAGACTGATTAGAGAAATGCATCTTTATGATATTTAAGCACTGATGTATGCACAACATATATGTGATTGCCATGATATAGAGGTGATTAATACATTTTAATTGACATCATATAAAGAGACACAGACTCTCCCTGGGACCAATGCACAATGCACTTTTAAATTGTTTCAATAACTCCATGTTAAAGACAATACTTCATATCTCTTGAAGTATGTAATATTTAGCACTTAGGTATTTTGGTTAATAATCGAAATATTGCAAATGTATTCTCTGCTTTAGCAGACATGTATGTTCATTGATTTCACATTGAAAATTACATTTGAATGAGGGTAAATCTGTAATAATAAAACTCATCTTCATGATAAAAAACGTATTTCCTTATACTTATTTTTCTATATTATTTTCTATGAGGTAACCATGCCATTCAAGTGTGCAATCTCAGGGGATTGTATGTATTGATAATGTATCTTTATTTTAAGGATTATATTATATCTGGATTTTTCTCTTTGAAATGAGCATCTGATATATTTCTTAAAGGGATAGTCTATTCAAAATAAAACTCATGAATCAGAGCATGCAGTATTTATATACTTAAATATGTAGTCCTATAATCTATTTAACTTCATTATCATCTGTAATTTACTAAAACAGGAATGTTAGCTTAGGAATCTACCCATTTTGATTCTGCACATGGGGAGCGCTTGATGATTGTTGTCTAAATGTAGGCAACAATCAGCAAGTGCACCACAGGTGATGAACATTAAATGGAACGGCTCCTAAACTTAAATACATGATTGAAATAAGAAGCATAACAAAATTAAATTGATTATGAGTACATATGTAAGTTGATTGGAATGGAATGATTTATCTGGTTCATTAATGTTTTATTGGGAATACACTATTCCTTTTTTTTTTTAAAGTGACATAAATTCCATTATTTTGCTAAAACATATATATTTACAAGCAAATCTAATATATTTATATTCTTTATATTGCTTAATATTCTTAGTATCCTTTGATTATAGTTTTATTTAGGTAAGATCAGGAGCAGCATAGAACCTATGTTGGAGCTGTTTATTGTTGCCAACATACAGTATATATCCTGTCTGTCATTGGTTCACCCATGTACTCATTTTTATTAACCAGGAGTGCATAGCTGCTCTTTAAATAATTATACCAAGAGAACAAAGTAATATTTGGAATATAATTAAAATGATATTTTAGATAATTATGTTATACATAAATCATAAGATGAATGCATTGATTAGTACATAGCTGAAAATAAAGAAACATTCACCATGACTATATTTGAGTAAAGTACACATTTATTTAGGGAAAATGAAAAGAAACAAATGTGTATTATTAAAAAATATTATCATAAATAACTAAAAGGTCTCATTACAATACTATAAAAATACCTGAAAAGAAATCTTGAATAGTTGCAGATCTCTCCAAATGGGCATTGAGGGGTTGGGGATGATTAATTACATCAGGCTCAAAGATTTTACCTGGGGGCTGTGGTGTTGGAAGTAAGTCGTTCAACATCCCATGCTCCTGTGCCATGTTGTGTAGACAGCAACATGCCACTATGATTTTAATAGCTTTTTCCGGACTGAATTGGAGATCCCCCCCTGATCTGTCCAGGCAGCGAAAGCGCATTTTTAGAACACCAAACAGTCGTTCTATTATAGCACGTGTTCGGATATGTGCTTCATTATATCTGTATTAAAAGAACAAGAAATATGATTATAATATATAATGTGAAGACAAATCAAATACTAATGAGCTAACTACATTCCTGGTTTGATCTTATAAATCTTTAAACCTTTTTACATATATAAATATATTTATATTCAAGCAGAAATATTTATAAATGCTTCACTGATAATAGATGATTTGGATTTTGACTGTCCCTTTAAAGGCACTCAGTACAACATTGTTATGTCTGTGATAGTGATTATATATATATATATATATATATATATATATATACACACACACACACACACACACACACACAAGATAATCAAGCAACACATGTATGTGCACAAACACCGATATATAGCTTGATAAAGGGGCAGGAGCCCCGAAACGTTGCTCAATAAAGGTGCTATTGCTCCACATAGAGTGCTACCTGTGTGTTCTATTTCATTACATTTACTGGGACTTTGGAAAGGGAGGTCCTCAAGGTTTGCACCTACATTCACCCAAGAGTGATTTAAAGGGACATTCCTATGAAGTGTGTACTGGTCCTACTTTTCTACAGATTATAGTGAGCATTTTTCAAGGCACAATCAATATTTCTGACACACAAGAGCAGAAAATAAATATATATTTTACCTTAATTCAGCAGGCCCAACAACCTGGTTCTCTTTCAATGGTGTCCAAATCCATTTTTTAAGAGGATATGCAGAATCAGCTGAAATATGAATGGATATACAGTATATATATAGATATAGATAGATAAACACACATCTTTCAATAAAGCAATGTATGACATAAAATAATGTTATGCATATGTCTTACTATGACATAGTTAATATATATCTTTTAAATGATTAACAATTTATTTATTTAATCAATTCCACCCCCTTAGACACATACATAAAGGATTATAAAGCAATGAAACAATAAAATGTCAAAACATTGAACACATGAAGGCATCATAATATATACATAAACACTTACCGAGGAGATGTCCTTCAGGCATTTGATTTGTCTCAAACAATCTCCACACACCAGAATTCCTGAGGATGTAGGCATCATGGCTACTTCCTGGGAACCCTGCCACGACATTTAATATACGCATGTTTGCATCGCATATGATCTGCACATTTAAGGAGTGGAAGTGTTTCCGATTTCTAAATATTATCTCCCTGCGCACAGGGGGTCTTAGGGCAATATGAGTGCAGTCAATGGCCCCAAGGACATTGGGTATGCCACCTAAAAGAAAATAATCCCTCTTAACATCACGCCAACCTCTGGGTGATGTGGGAAAAAAAAAATTCTGCAATTATCATAATGTCCATCAAGTACTTGTGAAAGATGCTTAGAAAGAGTGGACTTATGCACCCCAGTTACAATGCCCCCTGTCACCTGAAAGGATCCAGAAGCCAAAAACGACGTGCCCCTAGTAGTTTGGTCATTCCAGGGACAGCCCTGCTTGAATAGCCTGTCTTGCAACAGGGCATATAACAGATATATTTTCTCCCTGGTGAGCCTGAAACTTTCAAACACCTGCTGCTCATTCAGGGTTTCTATATCCAGCCTCACTCTGGGGATGTCAGGCCTACGCTGTCTAACTTCAGCATTGTCAGCTTCTCTCTCACCCTGCATTTTAAAAATATCTGTTCTGAGGTTAGGCTAGGTGTGGTGTTTTTATATAAAGTAAAAAATAGGTTGGGATAGCGCTCAAACGGCTAAGAGAATCAATGCAGCTGATAAAATTATAAAGATATGTTATACCAGATTTATGTTAATAATGACCGTTATAATTCGCATTAAGATATACCAGGAAATAACAAAGTTAAAAATATGTGGATACAAACGGTCTGAATAGAATTAAAATATGTGGATATAAACAGTCTGTATAGAGTTAAAATATGTGGATATAAACGGTCTGTATAGAGTTAAAAAAGGGGCATATTATATTAGAAAAAAATAAACCAAAAATAATGAATTGGAGATATATTGTATCAAATAGAATATAAAATTTAATATATAAAATATATAAAATACATTAAACAAAATCTGATGCCGGCATCTAAAAAAGACAAATACTATTAGTTACATATAATTAGCGAATAGTAATGATTACTAAAATCCAATCTGAAACAACTTGTAACAAAATGACAAAAGTAACAATATATATGCAAGGGCAAAAATGTAGCTAGTTATGCAATACGTTGGTGTCTTAGCTAATATATTAGGAACCTGTGTCCTTAATGTTACTGCAGCGATATCGATAGAGTGGTCGGGAGATCCGTGTGCAATAGATCTTACAATCTCTGCTGTCCGTATTGCAGATGGTAATTGTAGCAAAGATAATGTCCTCTCCGTGGACTTGTGCTTATTGTAACCCTGTCCAGCGGTTTTTTTTAGAAGATGTTCAGCGTTCACAAAGGAGCGGTTATACAAATTGATCCTCACTCTGCTGGAATCAGATCCGGGTTAGGGTTCAAGGGTGTTCCTTTTTCTCAAGTGTCTGCAATCCAAGAGGCTTTGCATTAGCCCAGTATACAACCAGAAATTAATTCTCCAAGGTGGGTCTGTGTGAGTAGGTCCTGGGGCAGGAATTACACATATAGAGACAGTTCAATATATTGTTGTGACTGCTCAATGTACCTGTCCTATCTACTTACGTTACCACACCTGGTTGTGCAATAATGTATTAGCAAATTCTACGCGTTTCAGCCGCCAGGGGCCTTTATCAAGATGCCTACTACCTGTGTTTGCTGTTTTTAAATAACCTGCATTCTGTTTTCATTGGGTTAAAGCTTGGCCTATCAAATCTCTCTCATTCATGAATACGGTATGGTTTGGAGAAAAGAAAGGAAAATAGACATTTGCATATATAAATATAAGAGTATTAGTATAAGGATATTGGCCATATTATAACATTTGTATGAACACATCAAACAGAAATATATTGAAAAAAATAATAAGTGAAGATATTTAAAAATGTGTATTTGACACAATAAATCTCCATCTTATAATTCATTTGTAGAAAACAAATCAATTAGTGGAATCTGATCGTTTATTATAAATGGTTTATTTCTTTCTTGTCTCTGAACTAATCATACGTTAAAGGGACACTGTATCCAAAAAATTTATTTCGTGATTCAGATTGAGCATGAAATTTTAAGCAACTGTCTAATTTACTCCTATTATGAAATTTTCTTCATTCTCTTGGTATCTTTATTTGAAATGCAATAATGTAAGTTTAGATACCGGCCCATTTTTGGTGAACAACCTGGGTTGTCCTTGCTGATTGGTGGATAAATTCATCCACCAATAAAAAAGTGCTGTCCAGAGTACTGAAACAAAAAAAAAGCTTAGATGCCTTCTTTTTCAAATAATGATAGCAAGAGAACGAAGAAAAATTGATAATAGGAGTAAATTAGAAAGTTGCTTAAAATTGCATGCTCTTTTTGAATTACAAAAGAAATAATTTGGGTACAGTGTCCCTTTAAATGTTTTAATTAGTTGATATCACTTATTCATAATGATGGTAATAAATGTCCCTAATTGTTTAAACCAATATTTTGGTCAGCCTGTTATAATACCTCAAAGATTAATTATTTGAATATTAAGCAATACGCAAGTGTGTACTATATATAAATAGAATTATTCTGACATATCTATCACTCCTAGGGAAAAAAATGCCTATTTCGTTTTGAAATATTTTATCTAAAGAATGGAACAGTTCTGGAAATTGAAAAAATTGAAAAATATGATAAAAATTAAAAAAAAATTAAAATATGAAAAAAATAAGTCAATTATGGGAATTAAAAAATATGAAAAATACATAAAAAGAATACATGCATATATATATATAGCAAGTATGTCCAAATTTTTAAAAGTTTTATGAGTGTTATCTATCAAATCTACAGCGTGTATGACTAATAATAAATATTAGTTTATTTGTTATATTTGAAAAGATTTGACTTCAAGTGTCAAATATGAATTAAAATTATTATGAAGTTCTAATAATGCAATTGGGCAAGGAATTTTATTGAGCAAGAAATTTTATTATATATATATATACATATATATATATATATATATATATATATATATATATTTATCTACCTTTACTAGAACAGAATATTTAGATCCATTTCTGAATTTAGAACATATGGGTGGATGGTTTTGAAATTAAATATAAATTCTGCTTCTTTTCTGAGTAGCATATTATTAATATCTCCCCCAATAATTCCTAGATTTATTTGTTTAATACCCCAATAATTGAATTTTTTTTAAATGCCTGCATGTGTTTCTTTGAAATGGGCATATAACTTTGTTTCTGTATATCCATGTTCTATTTTTAGAATATGTTCACGGATTCTGTCTCTCAGAATCCTGCTGGTCTGTCCAAAATAAAAAAGGCCACAAGAACATTTTATACAATAGATTATGTTTCTATTGGAACATCTAATCAATTGATTAATTTTAAATTTAAAGTTAGTGTTGTGTGATGTTATTTTCTTTATTTTATTGCTATATTTACAGGATTTACATGAGTTACATGGATAAAATCCATTCAGTTCCACCCCCTTGATGTCTTTGTGTATTGAGTTTTTTTTTTTCTTCTTTATACTCACTTGGAGATAATATGTTCTTTAGATTTCTGGCTTTTTTGAAAATAATGTCAGGTTGATTTTTGACTTTATTGGCAAGCATGTGGTCTTGTTTAATTAAATGCCAGTGTCGCTTCATGATGTTGTGAACTAAATTCAGTGATGAAAGGCACAAATAGTTTGTTATAATTAGATCTATTATCTTTACTTTTGGGTTTGGTTGACCGTAATGTTTTCCTATCAATCTTAGCGACCTCCTGTTGTGTTTTTATTATTTTATTGTTATCATAGCCTTTCTCTACAAATCTCTTTGTTAATATTTCAGACTGTGAATGATAGGTCTCTATGGAGGAACAGTTTTTTTTTATTCTCATATATTGACTTTTTGGTATGTTACGTTTCCATTGGTCCAGATGACAGCTCTCTGAGTGTATGTAATTGTTAGTGTCAATGGTTTTGAAATAAGTTTTAGTATGTATTATATTCTCAATGATTTCAATCTCAATATCTAAGAAATTTAGTTTGTGACTACTGTATTCGTGCGTGAAAGATATACCTAAATTATTGGTGTTTAAATCTATCAGGAATGTATGCAGTAATTCGACATCTCCACGCCATATAATGAAGATGTCGTCTATAAATCTGCAATAGAGCATAAGGTTCACCTCCCAGGGGCCATTAAAATGTGTATATTTTCAAAATGGCCCATAAATAGGTTGGCATAACTGGGGGCGAACCTTGTGCCCATTGCAGTTCCCTTAGTTTGCAAAAATACCTCACTATTAAACAAAAAACTGTTATTCTGTAATATAAAATGAATGCATTCTAGAATGAATTTGTTTTGAACATTGGGTGATTCTCTATCTTGATCTAGAAATGATTTGACAGCTTCTTTGCCTGTTTCATGTGTGTTGTTAATGTACAACGAATTGACGTCTCATGTGACCAGAATGTAATTGTCATGCCATTCCAAGTCTTTAATTTTATTCAAAAAATGAGTGGAATCTCTTAAGTAGGCAGGTAAAGTGATGACGTATTTCTGCAAAAAGAAATCTATATACTGGGATAGGCCAGATGTTAAAGATCCTATCCCAGAAATGATGGGGCGGCCGGGGGGATTTTCTAAATCCTTATGGATTTTTGGTAGGAAGTAGAATGTTGGGGTTTTGGGATAAGATGTATATAAGAAATTAAACTCTGATTCATTAATAATACCTTCCTCTTTTGCTTTACTTAGTAGGTTTCCCATTTTAAGTTGTTGTTTTCTCAAAGGTTTCATATTAAGTTTAGCATAAGTGGTTCTATCCTGTAATATTCTATTGGCTTCTGCAATGTAGTATTTTTTTATCCATTATAACAATCCCTCCACCTTTATCCGCAGGTTTTACTATTATGTCATTATTGGTTTGTAATTCTTTTAATGTTTCAGTTTCTTTCCTGCTCAGATTCTTTTTTTATGGGTCTACTTTGATCTAATGATTCTAGATCCTTTTTTATATTTTGCTCAATCAATTTTATATGTTCACTTTTTTCTTGTGTGGGGAAGAATGTGGATCTGGCTTTTAGATCAGTGTGTATGTAATTGTTATGGATCTTTTTTTCTTGTATTGGATTTTTAAAAAAATATCGTTTCAATGTTAATTTTCTCTTATACTGATTAATATTAATTAGAGTTTCGAATTTATTTAATCTACATGATGGTGCAAAAGTTAGGCCTTTCTCTAGCACTTTTTCTTGTTCCTTACTAAGGGGAGTTTTACTTAGATTGAATATCCCAACTGTGTTTACATTTTTTATCTTTTTAGTGATTTGTTTAGAGGTTCCTCTCCCTCTTCGGCCTCTAGTCTTCTTTTCCCTTGTGTTATTCGCTGTGGTTTTGAGGTTTCTGGGAAATCTCTTGAGGTCCCCGCCTTGGCGGGGATATCCTCTAAAAAATGTGTATTACGAATTTTGTTTTCTGGCAAAATAGAATTGGATTGTCTTCTATGTTGATATGTTCTCTGAGGACTTTGTACTTGATGTAAAGGTGTAAATCTATTCTGCAAATGTATTCTCCAATTATGTTGGTCATTATATGAATTTCCAGAAAAATCTCTGGGAGTGTTATATAATTGTTTAGGATGATCTCTAAATGTGTTGTGCGATTGTTTCTGGTGATCTCTATTGTCATATTCTCTATTATATTGTCTATTGGCAAAATTTCTGTCATTATACCTATTTCCATAATTATTGTACTGGTGATTAAAAGATTCATCATTTGAATATTCATAATTATTATTTCTATTGTGATGTTTGTTGTGATACCAATTTTGAACATTTCTATGATTATGTGTATTATTATATCCTCCCTCGTTTCTGTTGATATATCCATAGTTTCTATTGGGATATCCATTATACTCTCTTTTAGGGGATATATTTTGCCTATTCCGTGTGTACCAATTAGTATTTGTGTTCCTTGTTGGTGTTTTAATCCCATTAATAGTATTATCTTAATTCCAGTGTTCTTTATTATAACAGTGATATTGTGATGTTTTTTTATAGCTGTGTGTTGCTTGTTAACATATGTGAAACTGGTTATTGCAATGAATAACATGAGGGGGGGGGGGAGGGCTTATCTTCATCTCATCTAATCCTTAATTTAATGAACAGTTTGAAAGTATATACTTACTCATGACTTTTATTTTTTATATGAACTATAATTTCAACATATATGTAGTTACATATTGGAAATTCAAAGACACTGAATGTAATTATTATATTTTTCTATTTAAATATATCAGCCTTTATCATAACAGTTAAAAGTAATTATTATAATTATATGATTTATATAGGTCAAATATATATATACAATTATCATACATATATACATGTAGGAGAAGATTATTATTAGATAAAATTATATTTCTATATGTATTGAGATTATATATAGCAGTGATTTTCAACCTTTTTTTTGCCGTGGCACACTTTTTTACATTAAAAAATCCTGCAGCACACCACCATCCCATATACATACATATACTGTGTATATATATATATATATATATATATACATACATACACACACTGTACTGTGCTGTCATGCCATGCCTTCTACAAACTGTACATGACATATTGACATTCATTCACAAACAATCATAATTATTGTCTGTGAATAAATGTCAATATGTCATGGCTGTAAATGATGCCTGATGAGCATACCTCTCAATATTTCAAAATTTGAAAGAGGGACACCCCCGCACTGGGAAAAGTCCCCCCCCCCCCCACGCACCGGGAAAAGTGTTATCTGTGGAGCACAAGATTATATGTGGAGCACCTCCCTCTTCCTCTCCAGAGAGTCTCCAGTCATGTTCCTTGTGCTGAGAAGGAACGTGAGTGACTTGACCTGGCTGGAACTGTTCTGGAGGAGGAGCAAAGCTGCGCCAGCATGCATGGGGGATTGAAGTGTCGCGTGGTGCTGAGTGTAGAGCCGGCACTAGGCACGTGTTGTAGTGGGTGGGGGTTCCTTCTAAGTGTGAACACGGCTCGGGGAGGCGAGCTGTCGCAGCGCAGTTACCCTCAGTCATCATCTCGCCCAGAATAAAAAAACAAGCAAACTTTAAAAAATATGTCACACTGTTGTCAGTCTGCCACGGCACACCCGAGGATCTCTCACGGCACACTGGTTGAAAAACACTGATATATAGCATCCCTGGGCAAAGGTTTCATTTTGAATAGGTAGATATTTTATTTATTTATAAAATATTTTACCAGGAAAGATACATTGAGATTTCTCTCGTTTTCAAGTATGTCCTGGGTACACAAAACATTGCATTGATACAATGGGTACAATAAAATAAAAAACAATAATAATACACGATATATGCACACAAATTTAACATAGAACAGGTAGGAAATATATAATCAACAATGACAGGTGCATTCTGTTTTGAGATATGTAGAGAGGGATCTCTTAAAGGATATTAGGCATGGGGAAGGTTTGAAAGTGTGGGGAAGGTTTGAAAGTGTGCGGGAGGTCGTTCCATAATTGTGGTGCTTGCATATATTTTTATATGTACATACATATTGATATTTCTATGACAACATGGGTGCAAATATTCCTATACATAGGACCAATAAATGTAGCATATATAATGTTATTTGTACATTGAAACACTCATAATTTTTTTTGTGATTTGCAATTTCAATGAGAAACAGGCCTCAAAAAGCTCTTTTTTCCTCCTTTACACCTAGTTGAGCTGGGTGTAATATTTCTCAATGTATCGACAGCCTCCGACAGTGTATTAACGGTTAGCGCTTTCATTCGAAACCTGGTATAATTTATCGATTAACGGCTTCTATTACTTTCTATGGGACGCGAAGATCTTTTCGGCAGCCGAAGTCCGGCTGCCGATATTGAGGTATAACGCGCCATTGGAAACAGTCGATAAACGATATTGCTTCCGACAGCATATTTATCTGTTTGCGAGTGCACGCAAACCGAATTACGACTCAATGGAAGCGAGCCCCAAGACGGCTAGTTCTAATGAGTGTCAATCTCATTACTGCTCTACTTTTGTACCATTAAGGATTAACAATCAAAATTCAAATTCAGTTTATTAAGGTGTAATGGAATATGCCTTTACAAATGATACAAGTTGTGCATTTCCAACCACAATGAGTCCATCTCTACTCATGTCGGAACCAACAGACTATATCAATTTGTCACCCAACAAAATATACAACCAATATGTGGAGTGTATAGAGCCCAACAATGAGTCTGATATGTCTGATGATATAATGTTCTTCCAGACTTGCTTGTATTGCTAAATTGATAAGTATGCTTTTAATGTAGTTTAACATGTTGCATTTATGGTCTGTTATTCTTGTAAAAGTGTTGAAATTCCTGCTTAGCAATGGAGTAGCTGTTTGTTTTTTGTTTTTTTGTATTCACAAAAGTTGTCAGTTTTTACTTACTATTGTCCAATAATAATGGTCATCTATTCTTTAATTGATTTCACTAACAGTGTCACCAGCAAACCCAACAACACTTTTGATATACTCACTACAATTTTAAATGTTTTCTGCTTCACAGAGCAGGCATAATACATTAATAGGCAGAGTATAATATCAGTGGAGGCTTCTCCAGAGGGTTGAATCTTGATATGTATAATATAAAAAAAAGGGAAAACACTTAAGCATGCCATTGTAAGGTTAGGGGGAGGTGAATCTTGATATTGATGATTTAAAAAAAAAAAAAAAAAAACATATTTGAAAAAAACAATGGCAACAGTTAAAAAGTTTAATAATAATATCTAAGTGGGGCGCTACTGAAATCTGCCCTGTTTGAGAGCAGTTTAGGCATGCCTTGTTTGGTCCTTTCATAGATTTCTGATGGCACCCATTTAGTTTTCATACAACCGTTTATGTATAGACGACCAAAAAAAAAAGAAGCTCCTTAACATCTCATTTGCTACAGCATAGTATGGGGGCAGGATTACACCACTTTGAGGATGTTAACAGGCAGCCGTGTTTTCCTTATTGACTATTGTCTGGACCTCCATTACTTCGATGATCACTGGTGGTAAGGTAAGACTAAGATGTATTAATTTATTTTAATAGTTTATTAAATGTTCCATCAGTTCAGTCAAGTATATTATATATATATATATATAGAGAGAGAGAGAGAGAGAGGCGGCACTACTAGCCAGTTGCATGTTAGCAAAGGGCTTGACGGATTTGTCAAGCCGTAGCAGAGACTGGTTGCCCTGGAAAGGTGGTGACGAGATCCCTCTAGCTCAGAGGCTAGCACAGGGGCATTGAAAGCAAGGTTATCCTTCAATGCCGCGTCATTCAGGTGGCCATTACTTAAGTGAGAAAGAAAGAGCTTTTCCCTTCACTCGAAGTCTGCGCTCTGCAGTTAGCACCGGGGCAGCTGAGCCACTGTATTAATAATAATTGGGAAATAACTTGATTACACACTGAAGCTGAATATATTTGTGCAGTTGTACAGCCGTTACATAAGGGCGTAAAAAGGATCTTTTCCCTCACCAGGGGAGTATTCATTTTTTGTAAGAAAAAAAAATAAACAACAGAACTTGATGTTTATTTTTTTCAACAAAATAATGCTGCCCTGGTGATAACTGCAGAGCACAGAAAAGCTCCTTCTTACGCACTTATATAATGGCTGTACAACTGCTGTTGTTCATTCCCCCCCCCCCCCAAAAAAAAATGAATGCTGGCTCTGAACAATGTGCCTCATCCATCTAGCAGCCACACAACTAAATTCCTGTGCTGTGTGGATAGACTAGAGAGAGAGAGCGTGCAGCAGGAAAAGTTTAATGAAGCATTAGCCTTCCTCTTATGACTATGTGTGTTACGGCCATCTGATAACCACTGCCAGCAACATATTATTTTATTACAAGGACAGAGACTCCTATTTTACAAAACCGTTTCCTTTACTGTTCAACAGCTATTTAAAGTAACAAAAAACACATTAAAAGTTTAACATAGGGGGGGCGGAGCAAGCTCTGGATCTGAACGGTCGCTTTTCAGTATAGCTCCGGCTATTTTACTTATATAAACATATCTTTGACCGGTCAATCTAGCTCAAATGGTAAAATATATACGACTGAGGACCAGTGAAACTCGCTAGCAAAGTACAGGGATCTTTTTCAGCACAGACTTTTGATATACTTTATGGTGTCTTATGCCGGGGCCTTTTAAGAGCAGCGTTTTCACAGCCCAGGCTATGGCCTAACCGAGGATATTTCCACTACTATTGATAACTGCCTCACATGTAGCTGGTTGAGCCGGTGGAGAAGTTAAATACATTTAACATGGATCTTTCTAGCCACGGCTTCATTGAATCGCTGGATCGCTTACTATGCTGCCACTTCTCACGGCTTGAGGCGAGCATGATGACGGCCTGTAAAGGAACTGAGCAAGTTGATATGCACTGCGATTCTTTGCATGTTCCTGAAAACGCCTTAGCTGTACAATCTGCAGTTGGACTAGGAGGTTGACTGTTATGCACAATTAACCAAATACACCCAGATTATAACCCTTTGGGAGTTCCTATACAAAGCAATTACAGATGTGGTACCTTTCCCTCTCCCATGAGCAGAAGTTATCCGCCATTGTTGTCTCAGGCGCTGATTCCACCCGCTACTAAGGCGAGAGCCAAGCTACATTCTGAAGTCTCCTACCTACGCATCAGCCCGAGAGCGAAGCCGTGTCTATTTCCAGCGGAATGCAACCTTTTGCTTTTGGGGCGTTTGCTGCATCGTTGTGCCCCCCTTTGTGACCAAGTTTGGTTTGACGACATCACCTGGTCTGTGCGGGTGGTCGGAGTGGGCTAAGCTCCCCGGATGGAGAGAAACTATAGCGCTGCCCTAACTGAACTGTTTTGCCCTGGAGTTGTGCTGGTCTGTTAAGCTTTCCCTACAGTACAGCTTGTTATTCATATTTTTTTGGGACACTTGCCGTACCAAGATATTTGCCCCTCTGTTGCTGCACGGCTCTCATTGTGTATGTCTGTGGCTTCGTAGGGGTATTGTTTGCACTATGCTTTTGACTGGTTAAAGGGCCAGTTTAGGTTTGGAGTTATTTTTATTAGTTTAATTGGGAACTATATATAGCCTCACTTGTCATTGCAGCATAAGTATTTACAATATAGAATGGAACAGTTGCTATAACCGGAGTAAGCTAGGAGTAGAAGTAACAGTTATTCTGCGTATAGGATTTATTGTTCATTTTTATCTTTGTTACTTAACATAATTTGATGATCACAGTAAATAATGTGCCCCATGTTTGATTGATATGGTTATATTACTATGTTGCTCATCTTCTGGTGTTATAGATTTCATTAGACACCTCCCCTACATATATATATGAATCCTTATTTAGGGTAGATAATCAATGTATAGATAGAAAGTGCCTCTTACAAAGGACTAGTCATTTTGACCTCAACAATTCAAATGCTATGCAAGGTTGCTTCTGCAAGGTCTGTATTGCTATTTGGTGTGGTAGATTTCTACTATCTGTAGTAATTCCCTGTTGCTGGGTATAGGGCCCGTATCCAGTTGGCAGGGCTAAATTTAGAGAGAAGTAAAGAGTTTCACTTGCATGGTTGCGGATTTCACCACGTCCTTTATATATTGATATCATAGATTTAATTTATATTGTTTGACAGAGGCAGACCTATCTCACTTAGTTGTACCCTATAGCAGCAGTCTCAAAATTTATTGGGAGGTTACTTCTGTTCTGATCATCTTTTATCTACTTTTACTATTTAATTATGAGCATTATTAGAGGCGTATGGTACTACTTTTACTAACAGATATCGTAAAGAGTTATCACTATCCCTTTTCATTTTGTTATATGACTGGTCCCCCCCCCCTTCCCACTCCCATTTTTCTCCTTCCCCTTCCCTCCCTTTGTATGTCCCTAGGATTTCTGGTGTTTTCCAGAATATACCTTTGCGGTTTCCCTGGCTATATACCGCACTGTTTTCCCCTATATTTCCTCAGTTATTGCAAGCATTGTACATATGTTTACTCATATATTTTGCATACTGGTATATAATATGCTCATTATGTTGGTTCATAACCATATTTACATGTACCCCAGCCTTTTTTCATATTTTGTGGTACTCTGGAGTGTGCCTATCTATTACTGCATAAACTATTTACTGTGAATTATACACTACTTAGTTTGAAATAATCTTGTACTTATGGTATACATGTTTGTTGTTGTGCATATTTTCATATTCCACCTCAACCTATGAGCCACAGCCTTATGTAGGTTTCTTTGTATACGATATACCTATGGAGGATACATTGTTTTGGTTGTATGTCTACCCCCCCCCTTACTGGAAATTTATAATTTAGATTCTACACTTGTACACTACTATATGTCACTGCTACTAAAATTTATGTTGTACTAAGGTTACGAAAAAGCAAAAAATGTGAGGTTTGTTCTTTGTTTATTATGTGATGAAGCAGGATTGGTTTAATGATGTAGTTTTCTTGACTAACATGTCCTTTTTACATACTTATGTGATTATTGTACCTGCACTTATCTGTATGCATATATTTTCTTTTGTCCTCAATAAAAATTATTCAAACAAAAAACATAGACATAAAAGAAATGAATATGGTAACCAATGAGAAACAAGCTTGAATGGTATGATCAAAGGCAGACCAATCAGAGAAGTTCATCCTGCTGTCTCCTGTAATGGAGTTAAGGGATGAGCTGACAGGCTAGTGAAAAATCCCAGTGCAGTGTAGTAGCAACAATGTTGCAAAGTGAGGGGAGGTCTTAGGCTCACCTCATATAAGGGAAGTTCTGGAACAATCTGGCCTCTTCCACCTGGGATTTTCAAGAAGAAAGTTTCTGTGCCATCCTTCAAGTGAAGATGTCTCGGTCCAGGAGAAGTGCTGCGGTGCCCATTCGCTTCAGGGAGTCCCCTAGGAGATCCTTGAGGAGTACACCTATAATAGAGGAAGAAGATGAGGATGTGGTGCCACCAACTCCGGCAGAAACAAGGCCAATATTGTCTGCTATACCACCCAGTCTTGCAATACACAGTCCCCTAGCCCCTGAGCCTGCACCCGCCGGGCCCGGTACTGCTATGGTTGTGGAACAGGCGGGTGCAGTGAGCGCAGGCCCATCCAATCTAGATAGAGCTTTGGAGGCAGGCCTGGGGGCTCTCACGGCCTCCGGGATGTCTCAGGAGGCAGCGGCGGCCGTTGTAGGCCTGTTTAAGGTGCTTACGGCCGCCGTTTTGCCTCCGGTGGTAGCCCAGGTGGAAGCGGGGCCTAGCGCCCCTCATCGCCCACCAACATTGTCCCATGTGTGCCCGGGGCCTAGCACCCCTCATCAAGCAGGGCCTAGCATGTCCAACCATCCGGCCCTCTCAGGCCCAGCCCGGATGCCTCATTGGTGGCGCAGTCCGCCGCTGGCGTGGGGCCCATAGGCCCTAACCCACTTACCTTACCGCATCAGTCATTGGTGGCTAAGTCGGAGCCTGCTACTTCCAGTGCAGGCTCCGGTTGCGGCCTCGCGTCTGCCGCGCCCATTTCCGGCCAGTGAGGTGACGCGCGTGACGTCACTTCCGGCGTCGCGGCAGTCAGACGGCCGGAACATGGAGCGGAAGGTCACGTTCCTGGGGCAAGAAAGAGGCCTAGCCGGGTACTCTCCACAGGTGAGGGGGGAGTATCCGGGCAGGCCCGCTCTGCTGCGCAACACTCTGCAGCATCTGGCATTGTGAACAGGGCCACTATGTTGCAAAGGGGGCGCGGTATGCAAAGGGAGAGGCTCATGGGGACCAAAGTTAACAGGCAGGCATATGGGAGAGCTAGAAGTTCGTTGATGGGGTGCCAGTGGACTAACAGGGGGGGTGCCAGCAATACTTATGTACCCCAACTGGGGGAGAATGCGCTTGCAGATGGCGCACAGGGCGAGTCTTACAGCAAAGAGATGCAGTGGTTCAGGGGGGCCACGGACCTATTAATGCAGGTGCTCAGAGCGCGAACACAGTCAGGGAGCGCGGGGTCAGGGCATCACCCTCTGTTGCAGGGACAGTGAATGAATGGAGTGGTGATATGGATGACGAAAGGGCTAGAGGTGTCCCAACTAGGGCTGGGGTCAGTACTTCTACCCCGGTTGGGGGTGGCAGGCAGGGGGGCCGCATGGCTGGCCTGGATACTCCCATCTTGTTTGTTTCTCCTCCACAGGATATAATGGCTGCAGCGCCAAGGGCAGAGATCTCTGGTACAGCAGGAGCTGGACCATCAGTACAGACGTCAGGAGGATCAGTGGGTGCTGCACCCGGAACATCTACACCTTCAACATCTGCAGTTGGTGAGAGAAATTTATTTAATTTGTCACACACCATTGACACTGACTATAGCACTGATTCAGACTCAGATGGTGGGAAGAAATTAGGGCTAAATAGCAAGGGGCAGCGCCGCATGTTCAAAATGTTGAAGCTGCTGGTTGCAGAGCGTAATCAGGCTAAGGGTTTAGGCAGCATGGAGCAGCCTGCGCTGCCGGCAGGTCAAAGCACAGCGGCGGCCTCCGCGGGCAGTGCTCAGGGAGGGGAGAGTGCTGCGCAGCCGCAGGACATACCAGTTAACGCTAGGAGGGTGGCTCTGCAGGGGGACTCTTAACCCTGCAAGATCCAATGCCTGCATGCGCATCTCAAACCCAAGACAGTGCAAAAAATTCGCGATCATAAGTATGTTAATATGTTTGAGCTGTCACTAGAGGTGCAGCGCGACAAGGAGCGTAGTGAGGATGGGACTGGACCAAAAAAGATCCAGCGCCCGGATACATTTGAAGAGTGGAGGCGGTGCTTCAGTGTATTCTCCTCCTGTTACATTGAACAGAGGCCGGAGGCCGCGGTAGATGTAATCAAGTATGCAGAGATAATAGAATGTATCTATAATAGATACGGGGAAGGCATGTGGCGGGCCTACGATAGTGAATTTAGGAGGAAAATGGTCGGGAACCCAGTTTTGAACTTTGGGGTGAAAGACTTGGACCTGTGGTCCCTGCTCATACCGGAAAAAGGGGGGGCAGGGGGATCGCTGCTGCGGACGGGCCCCCGAGGCCACAGAGCCTTGTCAAGCGTCGGGGCAGGGAGTGTTGGAAGTACAACGAGAAGCAGTGTGACAAGGGGGCTTCCTGTTCCTTTCGACATGCCTGCATGTACTGCAGCGGTCAACACCCGGGAGTTGAGTGCCCCAAGCGGAGGGACGGCGGAGCCTTCCGTGGGGCAAAATCAGGGGGGTCTAGACAAAAGAGCTCCAACACCCCTGAAGTTGGACGCCATTAGGCCTTGGCTAGCGGCCTACCCAGATAGGGTGGCGGCTGCCAACCTATTGGCGGGGATTGGAGACGGATTCAAGATACCAACATTGGGGTTGGTAATTGGGTCTGCCTTGCATAAGAATTTAAAGTCGGCTTACGAAATGCCGGGGGAAGTTCGGGCGAAATTGAGCAAAGAAATTGCTCTGGGGAGGTTTGCTGGTCCATTTGAACAACCTCCCATCCCTGATCTGGTTATCTCCCCTTTAGGGGTGGTCCCTAAAAAGGAACCGGGGAAATTCCGCCTGATTCAGCATTTGTCTTATCCAAAGGGCGGTTCTGTCAATGACGCAATAGACCGCCTGATAAGCTCGGTGTTGTACCAATCATTTGACCAGGCATTGGAGTTGGTAGTTGCGGCGGGTCCACTGCTAGTCAAAATGGACATCGAGTCTGCCTTTCGGCTGCTCCCCATACACCCATCATCGTTCAGGTTGATGGGGTGTAAATTCGAGGGAAGTTATTTTATTGACAAATGCTTGCCCATGAGTTGCTCGCTATCGTGTGCTTATTTTGAAGAATTTAGCTCATTCTTACATTGGGCTATTGTCGCGGCGGCCGGCGGGAGAGTAGTCGCCCATTACCTGGATGACTTCCTGCTGGTCGGCACCGCGAATATCCGCAGTAATGCGGGGTTTAATGGCGAAATTCGGAGTGCCGCTAGCTGAGGAAAAAACCCAGGGCCCCTGTACGAGGCTCACGTACTTGGGGATCGAGATTGACACTGCTGCAAGGCTATGTCGTCTTCCAACCAAGGTGGAAGCCATGCTCTCAGTGGTACGCAAGGCAGTGGCGGCAAGGAGCATGCCTCTGAGGGAGCTGCAGTCAGTGCTAGGCTTACTCAATTTTGCGTGCAAAATTATACCCATGGGCCGCGTATTTAACAGGAGGATGGAAGCTCTGCTTTCCGCTCCTCATGGTGCACGTACGGTGACGGTTTCAGAGGACTTGCGGGAAGACCTAAGGGTCTGGGAGCATTTCCTGAGAGACTTTAACGGAACGCTGCTTTGGCATGCTCCTCGGGTTTCCAGTCAGACAGTGCACCTGCTGACGGACGCAGCTGGAGCGGTTGGTTATGGCGCTTACCTGGACGGGCAATGGAGCGCTGAGCCATGGCCCTGACAAGGAACTTGACACTACTGGAGCTCTTCCCATAGTCGTGGCTATGGAGCTCTGGGGCAGGCCTTAAAGGACCGGTTTATCGTGTTTTGGACGGACAACGCTAGCGTTGTGTTCACAATAAATAGGTTGTCTGCGTCATCACCTGTAGTGGTTAGGTATTTGCGCCAGCTGGTGCTGAGGTGCTTGCAATGCAATATTCAGTTTACCGCGAGACACGTCCCCGGGGTCAACAACACCCTGGCGGACGGACTCTCTAGGTTCCAATGGGAGCAGTTTCGCAGACTGGCTCCTAACGCAGCAGCAGTTGGCTTACCTTGTCCCCACTCTATTTGGCAGTTGGCGGGGCATGGAGGTCCGTAGGGCACCTCGTGAGGGCGTCCCTGGCGCTGAATACTTGGAGAGCTTATTCACAGCACTGGGGCGAGTGGGTAAGTTATTGTCACGAACAGGGCGCAGCGGCAGGAGAAGCCCCTAGGGAACTGTTCTTGGAGTGGCTTGCAGAGAGAAACAGGCAGGGAATTTTGAAGGGCGCTATATCTAATAGGATAGCTGCTGTCTCCTTCTTCTGCAACATGTTAGAGTGGCCTAATATCACTAAGGGATTCCTGGTGAGGCAAGTGATTAAGGGTTGGGGTAGACTTGAAGGAAGATCGAAGGATGCGCGTGAACCAGTGACATTTTGCAGATTAGCCAAGCTGCTAGACGCCACTGGGGGCGTTTGCATTGAACCTGGGGAAAGGGAGCTGTTTCAGTGCGCATTTTCTTTGGCATTTTTTGCTGCCCTTAGGCCAGGGGAGCTGGTTGCCACTTCAAAGGACGCGGTTAACTCTGGAATGTAGTTGGCTCATGTTAAATGTGCGGGGGATAATTTGTTATTGTTTATCTCGCATTCAAAGGCGGACCAGAAGGGGAGAGGAGTGTGGTTGACTCTGACACCCTCAGCCTCGGGTGTCTGCCCGGTTTTGATTACAAGGGCTTATATTGCGCAGCGACCGCGAGGCCCTGTTCAGTTCTTGGTGCACTCTGATGGATCAAATCTTTCTCAATACCAGTTCGCAGCAGTGCTCAAGAAGGTATCGCTCGCGGCAGGTTTGGGGACCTGTAGAATCACCCCTCATTCCTTCCGGATAGGGGCTGCTACCAGCGCTGCGGCACTGGGTTAGAGGGGGGAACACATCCAGAGGTTGGGAAGATGGAGGTCCCAATGTTATAAGTCATATGTGCGCCCGCCAGCAGAGGCGTAGTGGTTAATCGGGGCGTGGGTAAGAAAACATGCGTCTTGCAGTTTTTCTGGTTGTGTTGTCTGTTTATGGCTTCAGGTGATTAACTATGTAATCCGTTTTTTAGGTGTGGCTACAGGTCCTACTTGAATCTGGATAATAGGGCACTCTTACGTGCACTAGGCGGCACTAAGGGCCCATTCTCTTCCTGAGGGGCAGCAGTTGGGTCTTCCGACATCGAAGGCATCAATACGGTGGCTGGGCCGCAGAGGCTTACAGTGGAATGGTTTGCCTGCCCTCCTCCAGAATGCTAGACATAGATGGGGACAGCCCCACATCATCCTCCTACACATGGGGGGGGAACGATATAGGGAGTGCACCGGCTTTGGACCTCATCAATGCGATGAGGTCCGATGTCAAGTGGATCTGTACCACGTTCCCGGGGGTTAGGTTGGCTTGGTCCAACATAATTCCCCGGTTACGTTGGAGATATTTTCCCACACCTAGAGTAGCTTATAGGGTTAGGAAAAAAGTTAACAGGGAGCTGGGTAGAGCGGTACTAGCGGTAGGGGGTTTTGTGGTCTGCCATGAACTGATCTCAGCGGACAATAAAGGGCTGTATCGCCCGGACGGGGTGCATCTGTCCGATGATGGGCTGGCAATCTTCCTGGCGGACCTCAAAACGGCTTTGGTTAGTAATATTTAGCGGGTGGCGGCAAGAGCCCGGTTTTGGGAGTGCCTGTCTCTTGTGGCGGGAGGTCGTAGCCATCAACAATTGAGGGCGGAGTATGCAGAGGTGACAGTTGGGCTAATGGGCGGGGGTGATGTCCTCAGGTCGTGACCTGGGGGGCCCCGCCCCGCAGGTCTGCTGGCTGAAGATCCTTTAGGACGTCCACGCCTATTAGACGGAATGGGGTGGGGCCACATTTGCGGCCCACCCTTGGCATTTGCAATTCCACAACATCTAGCTGCGACCTCTTGTCATATGGAGCTAATAGTATCATTTTACTAGGCCTCGAATGCCGCCACAGGTTAAATATTTGAAGTGACTTCCGTTGAAGTCAAGTTAATCTTTGTTAATAAATATGACCATTGTCATGGTCTTTAAAACCCAGCTATCTGTGTTGTGTGTTTATTTCTAGAATAAGTAGTTATTTAAGTGGTTTCGTAAGGGGTTGGAACTACCAAATACAGCATCAGCCCTTAGGGGAATGAAAGGTAGCAGAGTCTCCTGTAATGGAGTTAAGGGATGAGCTGACAGGCTAGTGAAAAATCCCAGTGCAGTGTAGTAGCAACAATGTTGCAAAGTGAGGGGAGGTCTTAGGCTCACCTCATATAAGGGAAGTTCTGGAACAATCTGGCCTCTTCCACCTGGGATTTTCAAGAAGAAAGTTTCCCTCCCTCCCAACCCTATTGTTAGTGGTTATTAAGTAGTTGTTAATGCAACGTTCATGGCGTCATTCAGGCAGATGGCTTCCCAGATGGGTTGCTGGTCCTTAGATGCGAAAGGCAGGGATGGGGTTAGTTGACCTAGTCTTGGTAAGACCTTAGCCGTAATTTTAGTTGCTTCCTGGATAAGCATTGCTGCAGGGCTTTGCTATACCAGTGCCTTAGAGGTTGAAGCGCATCATAACAGCCACGTATCTCCTAGTGGCGGGAGGTCGTAGCCATCAACAATTGAGGGCGGAGTCTGCAGAGGTGACAGTCGGTTAATGGGCGGGGGTAATGTCCTCAGGTCGTGACCTGGGGGGCCCCGCGGGTCTGCTGGCTGAAGATCCTTTAGGACGTCCGCGCCTATTAGACGGAATGGGGTGGGGCCACATTTGCGGCCCTCCCTTGGCATTTGCAATTCCACAACATCTGGCTGCGACCTCTTGTCATATGGAGCTAATAGTATCATTTTACTAGGCCTTGAATGCCGCCACAGGTTAAATATTTGAAGTGACTTCCGTTGAAGTCAAGTTAATCTTTGTTAATAAATATGACCATTGTCATGGTCTTTAAAACCCAGCTATCTGTGTTGTGTGTTTTTTTTTCTAGAATAAGTAGTTATTTAAGTGGTTTCGTAAGGGGTTGGAACTACCAAATACAGCATCAGCCCTTAACAGTCCCGATTACATTCCGACTTCCTCTTTTCACTTTGCTGCTCTCAAAGAGATAAGTATTATATTTGCTATAAACTATCTTTTGGTTAGCTTTAAAGTTATTGGAATAAAGATTTTTTCTATTGCAGTTTCTATTTATTCTTTATTATTATTCTTTTTTATTCATATATTTCCTCTCTCATTATATATTTTTACTAATATCTGCCATTTATCTATTGTCTATTTTTTCCTGTCAGTCATTTCTTATACTTGCTTGTCCTGTCCCCCTTATCGCCTACTTACTTAGCTTGCTAAACGTTTTCATTTTTCCTCCTCTTGCCTGTCTGGCTCCGTTTTTGTTATACATAAGCCTCGATCTCACACTACCATTTTAGCCACGCCCACTTTTGTCAGGTTTCCTCCCTGTTTGTGTCTGTGAGGTGCTGGTCTTTCCTCCCTCTTTTCCTGTCAGCACTTTACCTCAGATCGGTTTTGCTACATATTTGCTATCCCTGTTGTGTTTTAAACATTGTTACTGTGTATTTAGGACTTAATTTATTTCATATTGTTCTAGTAATTGTAAATTAATATTGTTTTTTGTGTTTAGTGCAAGGTTTAAATGGACACGGAACACAAATTTTTCTTTTGTGATTCAGATAGAGCATGACATTTTAAACAACTTTCTAATGTACTCCTATTATCACATTTTCTTCATTCTCTTGGTAACTTTATTTGAAATGCCGGCCCATTTTTGGTTAACAACCTGGGTTGTCCTTGCTGATTGGTGGAGAAATTCATCCACCAATAAAAAAAGTGCTGTCCAGAGGTCTGAACCACAAAAAAAAAGCTTAGATGCCTTCTTTTTCAAATAAAGATAGCAAGAGAATGAAGAAAATTTGATAATAGAAGTAAATTAGAAAGTTGCTTAAAATTGCATGCTCTATCTGAATCATGAAAGAAAAAATGTGGGTTCAGTGTCCCTTTAATCTTTCTGGGATAAAAATCTTATTCTGTCAGTCTAAGGTTTATTTTAATTTTGATAGTTTCAAGTTCTGTTAGCTTTTAGTTTACATTTATCCTCAAACACCTTATTTATTTAGTTAAATATGTTTGCTGACAATTCAGACTCTTTTCTGAGGAGTCTTTTACTGATAATCTGGATAATACAATTAAAGATTATAGAAATAAATTGCAGACAGTTCCCAACACTGTCACTGAGAATGCTTATTCTCCTAGGAAAGTCAAAGCAAAGAAAATAAAATTAAATAAATGATACAGAAATTTACTTTTGCAAAGAAAAAGAAAAAAGGAGTTTTCAGTCTGGACACCCCAGACATCAGAGTTAAGTCTCATGTTAAAAAGAATAAAATTATCTCCTGATTCAGATTCAGAAGAAGCTACTACTTCTAAAAAAGTTAATAAAAGAAAAGTAGATTTAATATCTACATCTGAGTCTTCAGACTCCATTATATCTAATGATGAGGACAACTCATGGCAATCCATTTATACTCAGGAATTGTCAGACAGCTCTTCTGACTATACCCCTAAAAAGAAAAAGTACAGAAGGTCTAATAAAAAATAAAAAAAGAGATTAATTGATAATGAAGGTCAAGAATATCTAGACCCTGAGGATTTATTACACCCTTACCCCTCTAACTGGAGACCCTCTAAACGAGAGGCTAGATTTTTAGACCATTACTTAAGAAAGTCTTTATCGGCTAAAGCCAAATCCACTCTTAGGGCCGAATGACCCAGACCTGATTTTATTACAAGACCAGAGACTTCACATTTGCATTACTTTCTTTTACTACTCGTGTGCATCCTTAAAAGTACATATAACACATAAACAGTTAAAATAATACAGATAAAAAAGAGTCTATATAACTAGCCAAGGAGAATGGACCAATCAGAAGACCCATATTGACCAATGTGCACCCCATCTTCCTCTTTCTTTTGCTGCTCAGCAACAAGATAAGTGTGCAATTTTTTCTCTCAAATATTAAATTATTCGTTTTTGTATTATAATTGTTTTACATATAATTATGACCCTTATTATTTTTTCCTTCTTATTCTTGTACATTATATTATATTATTGTTTATTTTCCATTCCGTTTTTTCTATTTTCTGTTAAAAAAATTTGTTTCCCTGGTCGTTTATTTCAGCAAGTATTTGCTGCTCTTTAGTCTCTCTTTGTTATTTTGTACTTTTCCCTCTTTTCCATTTACCATTTTTCTAATTGCTATTACCTTGTTTTTATGCGTTCTTCCTTCTCCCCTCTCCTTCTGGTCACGACGACCGCCGCCATTTTGTGGGCGTTCGCTTGTGACGTCACAGCCCGCCTTCATTTTCCTCAGCAGAGCGGTCGACACCTCCTCCTTCATTGACTGAAGTAATTTTCTTGGCTACTTTTCAGTTTCATTTTCAGTCTCCTTCATATTATTTCCTTCGTTATTAATTTTGTTTCTCTTTCATTAACAGGTATTTGCTGCCGTCCAGTGGTCGCCTTTTTCTCTTTAATTAATAAACAATTTATTCCTGTCAGAGAAATTGCATTTTATTTAATCTGTTATATTAATCAAATTAATATTTATATATATTTATTTTCTTGGTTGATTAGGTGTTTGCATTTTAATTCTTTCATTTTATCTATTACATATTATTATTTTTCATTTTTCAAGTGTGTTTTTTCAATTTATTTATATTTTTTATTATGTCTCGAGACAATTCTGCTCCTACCCCCGTGACTGAACAATCTGTTCAGAATATGACAGACAACTCTTTAGGTAAACTAATGTCCCATATGACATCTTTAATGACAAAATCCTCTGTTAAAAAAGCAATTAAAAGAAAAGCACCTTCTAGTGCTGTGAAAACAAGCAAAAAACTTGTTTGTAAATCTAAACATTTACTATCAGAATCAAATCTTCCTTGCGGCAAAGGAAGTAAAACATCCGCAAAACGACCCCTTACTCCCAAGGGGCATAAAAAGGGAGTTTTACTGCAAAAATCCAAAGATATTTCTAAAGATATTTCTAAAGATGAGGTTTCAGATTCCTCTTCCTCTTATAATTCTGATAATTTTTCTGAGGATTCGGCTAATTCTAATTCTAATGATTATGAATCAGACCCTTCTTCTGATTCTGAACCAAAATGAAAATTTTTTAAAAAACATTCTAAAAAATCTAAACATTTGGATGAGGATGAATTTATTTTTGCAGATGCCTTAGGTAACCCTTGCTTTAACGCAGATACCTTGCATCATCCTCGGTCATCTGAATGGTTTCCCCCATAGAAATTACTACTTTCGTGTACTTCCAACATAAAAGATCTCTAAATAAAAGGTCTAGAAATAATATGAGGGCTGAATGCCCTAGACCCTTACTTACCAAAAATAGTAATGTTACCCCAGACATAGATCCCAAAGTCCTTAAATTTATTGGTTCTCCCAGGTATAAAATAAAGAAAGGTTTAGATAAAGTTTGGAGGAATTGCCAAGATAAACTGCTTGATTCTATTGGCCCAATTACTAAACTTTTTGAATTATCTGAAGAGGCAGTTTTAAAAGAAACCTCCATGGACCCATCTCTCGTTAGAGAATGGGTTCAACGTATTTTATCTTTTGTGGGTAACACCAATGCTGCCATCATTGTAGAAAGAAGAAAGAATATTCTTCGTAAAATAGACCCAAAAATCTGTTATTTTGCGGTTAATGAAATTCATTCTGATAAAGATGGTTTCCTTTTTGGAGATGCTTTCCTGAAAGACTTAAATCTTTATGCAAACACTTTATCTACCCTTAATAAGGTTACAACTTCTATGAGAAAAATTATGTACTCACAAAATTTCTGTGACAGGGCCGGGAAAGGAAGAGGCCACTTTCCTGGCCGTACCACTCATTTTTCCAAACCTCACTTTCAGCAAAACTATACCCCTCAGTTCCAGTCTTCCAGATATGCCAGTGAGGCCAACTCCGCTTACAGTTTTTTCCCACAATGTGCCAGACCATGGCATAAAAGAGGTCAACGCATCAGATCACGATATCGCCCTTCTGCAGGTAAAATTTCCTCTTTTCCCCTCTCTTCCTTCTTTCTCACTAAAAGTTGGAGGAAGTATAGCTTTCTTTGCTCACAATTGGAACCTCATAACTTCAGATCCTTGGATTTTAAATACAGTTCAGGGAGTCCAAAAATACTTCATATATACTCCTGTTCAAATATCATTCCCAAAACCTATTAATTTCTCCCAAAAAGACAAATTCTTGGTTCAAAAAGAGATAGAAAATCTTCATCAAAAAGAAGCAATTTCTCAAAATCTAAATCCTCCTTTAGCTAATTTCAGCAATCTATTTTTAGCGAAAAAGAAAAACGGCCAGTTCAGACCTGTTATAAACTTAAGAACTCTCAATGCTTATGTTGTTTACAACCACTTCAAACTGGAAGGTATTCATCTTCTAAGACACTGTCTTTTGGACAACGATTGGCTTGTCAGGTTAGATCTTTCAGATGTTTATCTCACAGTTCCTATAGCTCCGGAACATTGGAAATATCTGACCTTTTCTTGGGAGGAAAAGATTTGGAGTTTCACCGTTTGGCCTGTCCTCTGCCCCATGGATTTTTACAAAACTCCTCAAACCCGTAGTCGTCTCTTTTTTGAGACTCAGAGGAATTTGTTTAATTATTTATCTCGACGATATTCTTCTCATGAATCAGAATTTTCTTTATCTTCAATCCCAATTAACCATGACAATAAATCTCTTGGATAATTTAGGTTTCCTTGTAAACAAGGAAAAATCAGTTCTAATCCCTTCCAAATCTCTAGGTTTTTTTTTGGCTTTCTTATAGATACAACGAAAGCCACTTTAAGTGTGCCCCTATCAAAGATAAAGAACATCAAGAAAGACATTTCCAAGACTCTCAACAAACAATTTGTCTCGGTCAGACAGATAGCCAGGATAGTTGGGTTACTTTCATCCTCTATTCAGGTTATCTTTCCGGTCCCTCTTCATTATCGCGAACTCCAAAGGTAAAAGATCTCTTATCTTCAGAAAAGTTTTTTATATTCTCATCTCATTCCATTATCTTTGGAAGCCAGATAGGTGCTTTCATTGTGGCTTTCCCACATGGAAGCTTGGAATGGGAGAGCTATTTTTGGAAAAACTCCAGACTTAATTATAGAGTCTGATGCCAGTCTATCGGCCTCGGGTGCTTATTGCGGTCCATCTATTACCGGAGGGAAGTGGTCCGCAGAAGAGAAACACCTACATATAAACTGTTTGGAACTTTTGGCCGGTTCTTTTGCGGTCAAAAGCTTTGTAAAATCTTTAGCTCCTGCTTCCATTCTTCTTCGGATGGACAACATTTCAGCAGAGAGATACCTCAATTGGTTGGGTGGCACAAAATCGAGAAATCTGTCCAATATAACCAAAGATTTTATTCATCTTTGTCTAGACAAGAATATCTCTATCAAGGCAGAGTATTTTCCAGGTCTTTCCAATTCAGCAGCAGACTGGGGTTCTCCTTTTTTCAGAGATTCCAGCGACTGGAGAATTCACAGGAATGTTTTCCTTTCTATTCAATCCCTTCTTGGTCCTTTTTCTTTGGACATTTTTGCTTCTCGTCTCAATCGCCAACTTCCCCTCTACTTCAGCTCGCACCCAGATCCCGATGCTTTGGCAATAGATGTCTTCCTTCAAACTCTCAAATCCTATGAAATTAAAACTTCTTCCTTTAGAGATTCTTCTAACAATTAACTCTTGTTGTCCTTTGTCCCTCCTCACGCTCCTGTCTCCCCTACCTCTATTGCGAGGTGGATTAAATGGGTTATGTCTGAAGCTGGAATTGATCTTTCATTCACAGCTCATTCAATAGAGGATCAGTCGCTTCTAAAGGCCTTTTAAAATCTGCTCCTTTACAAGAATTTTTTTTTTACTTTAAATCCATTAAACACGCCTCTCTAAATCTTTTTCAATAATTGCTTTAAATTTGCAAATATGAAGTCTCTGGTTTTGTAATAAAATTCAGATTATCCTAGCTTTGTGAAGGAATAATCTAGATTTTATTAAAGACACAGAGACAAATATTTTCCCACGTCTATTCTGTCTTCTCCCAACACATACTGCTATTTTATTGTCATATACTAATGATTTATATTTTATTTTAGTTACCAACTACTCAAACGTCATTAATTAAATCTGGATTTGTTCCTTCAATCAAAACATATTCAACTTCTTGGAGACATAGATGGATCTTCAGATGTTGATCCACCTCCCCTGAAGTTTCTTCAAGTTTTATGGTTCTGTTTTGTCCTATGTTTGTTTCTTGGACTATTAGGACTGCTTTGTTTCTTCAAAAGACTCTTTGTTATGAGCATCAAGCAAGAAAGAGGAAGATGGGGTGCACATAGGTCTGTTTATGGTCAATATGGGTCTTCTGATTGGTCCATTTTTTCTCTGGTCTCTAACCTAGCATTCTCATTGGCTAGTTATATAGACTCTTTTTTCTCTGTATTATTTTAACTATTTATGTGTTATATGTACTTTTAAGGCTGCACACGAGTAGTAAAAGAAAGTAATGCAAATATTCGCCTCTGTGTCTTTAATAAAATCTAGATTATTCCTTCACAAAGCTAGGCTAATCGGAATTTACCACACAAATCCTCCACTACACCTGAAGTAGATGCTAATATTATTAAATTTGTTAGCACTAAGAACTTTAACATTAAGAGAGGTCCTGATAAATTTCTTAAGGCATGTCAGGATAAGTTTTTAGACATTCTAGACCCTATTACCAAGATGTTTGAGCTTACTGAGGAAGCCATAGTTAATAAAGTTTTGCTTGATCCATATATAGTTAGACAATGGATTCAGAGTTCCATTTATTTGATGGGCGATGCTAATACAGCGTTGTCTACCCAGCGTAGAAGGATTATTTTATGCAGAATGAATCCATAAATTTCGGATTTTGCCCCTACCGAAATGGGTCCCCAGGCTGAGGGCTTATTATTTGGAGACTTAGGTTTAAAGGAGTTAAGTACTTATGGTAATACCTTTAACTTATTAAATAAGGCTAAAATTACTTCCAAGAAAATCTCCTCTCTAAACAGGCTATAGAACTTGCCCTAAACAACGAAAATTCTTTTTTCAGCAAAATGTTTTTTGTGAGAAAGAAAGAGGGTTCTCTTCGACCTGTTATAAATCTAAGGAATTTGAATGCCTTCCTGTCTTACAACCATTTCAAGATGGAGGGGATTCATCTTCTAAGAGATTGCCTTATGGACAAAGACTGGTTAGTAAGACTAGACCTTAGACGCTTACCTGACAGTTCCCATCCATCAGTCTCATCGCAATTTTCTCAGGTTCCTTTGGAGAAACCAAATTTGGCAGTTTACCTGTCTCCCTTTTGGACTCTCTTCAGCCCCTTGGGTATTCATACACATTTTAAAACCGGCAGTAGCCTGGTTGAGATTGAGGGGTGTTCGTCTAATTATTTATCTGGACGACATTCTTATAATGAATCAAGACCAATCTCTTCTTCTCTCTCATCTGAATCTAACTATGGATATGTTAAAAAACCTGGGTTTTCTTATCAATTCCAAGAAATCGGTTCTCACTCCTTCACAAAAAATAATATTTTTGGGTTTTCAAATAGACACCTCTCTTTCTACTTTGAGTCTTCCCTTGGAGAAGGTGAACAAAATCAAATTAAAAATTTCTCAATTGTTAAAGAAAAAGTTCTTTCCTATCAGAACTCTCGCTCGAATTGTGGGTCTTCTTTCGGCCTCAATTCAGGCAATTTTCCCAGCTCATTGATGACCTCCTGTTCATATGGGAGGGGAACAAGAGTGAAGCTAAATGCTTTGCTGAGTCCTTGAATACCAACGATATGGGTATATCGTTCACATATAAAGTAGAAGAAGACTCTATTGAGTTTTTGGATCTTATACTTAAATGGGAAAAACATGGAAATATTATCACTAGTACACACTTCAAGGATGTAGACACTAATAGCTACCTGAACTACAATAGCAATCACTATAAATCATGGAAAACTAACTTTCCGTATAATCAATTCTGTAGAATCAGGAGAAACTGCACAGACCTGGTGACATTTAATGAACAGGCACAAATCCTTAAAGAAAGGTTTCTGGAGAAGGATTACCCTTTAGAGCTCATTGAGAACAGCTTAATAAGAGCACAGAATATTAACAGAAATGATCTATTAAGGAAAAATATAGAGGGTATTTCCTCTGGGGAGAATAATCAAAATTATAATCAACAAAGAAATGGAAGCGAGAATAGGGTGGTAAAGGATAAAAAGAAGGACATCAGATTTATTACACAATATAACAATAGTCATAGAAGAATTAAGAATATTTTGAGAAAATACTGGCATATTCTCAAGGGAGATCCGATCCTCAAAGAACTGCTAGATGAGCAGCCTGTATGTACCTTCAGAAGAGCTCCAACCATTAAGAATAAATTAGCACCCATTAAAATATTAATGAGGAAACATCAGAATCATAATGTAAACAAAAATAAGAACATAAGTGGGGAAGGTGTTATGCATAAATATGGATTTTATAAATGTAATAGAGCTCTTTGTGGATTGTGTAAATATACTACAGGGAAGAAAGTGATTTTCAATTCACATGCCACTGGGGAAGTGTTCAAGATTGATACACACTTTACGTGTGACTCTGCGTTTGTTGTGTATTTATTGGAGTGCAAGTGTGTACTCCAATATGTAGGGAGGACCTCTACGCCTTTGAAAAAAAGGTGGGGTGAACATATGAGGAACCTCAAAAATAAAACAAAAAACCATAGTATACCAAGACACGGCAATAAATGCCATGAAGGGGACTTGAATATCTATAGAATGTTCCCACTAGAGTGTGTGAAACCAAAACGGGGTAGGAACAGGTATCTACATCTGAGGCAACGTGAAACATATTGGATATGGAAGATTAAGACACTGAGCCCTTATGGACTAAACGAAAATATTGATATGACAGCATTTAACAACTAGAGAATAGAATACACTCCCCATCAGTCCACTCTAATATAATTAATACCCTTATAAAATCAAGGGTTACCTTAGTATATTATATTATATTTTTTATGCACATAATCCATTATAGGTCACATAATTTAATACATCTTCTATGTACCTATCCATATCCCCTTCTCATTCAATACTACTAATGATGGTCTTGATAGGGGGCCTTTTTTAAATAATATAGAGATATTAGAATATGCTCCCCATGTAAGTTACATTGTACACTTAATTTTCTATAAAAAAATTATATTTTCTCCCCATTTATGATTACCTGTGAATATCCCCAGATGGGGCCTGTATGCACTAAGACGGAGAGATATAAGTTGATGAACTAACCGTCCTGGAAAATCAAGATAGACCTAGAAAAATACACATGATGGATTGTGAATGCTATAGGTATTTAATATAGATATATATCTCTTTACTTATACCACATCACACAGTCCATTTAAAAATAAATATCATTAATTTATTTGGATCGCAATGGAATATTTAGACATTGTGAGATCATTAGACATATCTATTAGATGTCAGGACAGGATAATTTTATATGACTAACAGGTCAAAGTAACACATCGTCTTACAGCCTGTTATAGTGGCTGTATGAAGACAGACTGTGTGGCTATATAATAGCCAATGATTGCGAGATTATAGAATAATATATGTATTTTTCCATCTGTACCTCCGGACTTCTTTGATATGTTGTACATCAGGTCTACTCCACATATATATATATATATATATATATATATATATATATATATATATATACAGGGAGTGCAGAATTATTAGGCAAATGAGTATTTTGACCACATCATCCTCTTTATGCATGTTGTCTTACTCCAAGCTGTATAGGCTCGAAAGCCTACTACCAATTAAGCATATTAGGTGATGTGCATCTCTGTAATGAGAAGGGGTGTGGTCTAATGACATCAACACCCTATATCAGGTGTGCATAATTATTAGGCAACTTCCTTTCCTTTGGCAAAATGGGTCAAAAGAAGGACTTGACAGGCTCAGAAAAGTAAAAAATAGTGAGATATCTTGCAGAGGGATGCAGCACTCTTAAAATTGCAAAGCTTCTGAAGCGTGATCATCGAACAATCAAGCGTTTCATTCAAAATAGTCAACAGGGTCGCAAGAAGCGTGTGGAAAAACCAAGGCGCAAAATAACTGCCCATGAACTGAGAAAAGTCAAGCGTGCAGCTGCCAAGATGCCACTTGCCACCAGTTTGGCCATATTTCAGAGCTGCAACATCACTGGAGTGCAATACTCAGAGACATGGCCAAGGTAAGAAAGGCTGAAAGACGACCACCACTGAACAAGACACACAAGCTGAAATGTCAAGACTGGGCCAAGAAATATCTCAAGACTGATTTTTCTAAGGTTTTATGGACTGATGAAATGAGAGTGAGTCTTGATGGGCCAGATGGATGGGCCGTGGCTGGATTGGTAAAGGGCAGAGAGCTCCAGTCCGACTCAGACGCCAGCAAGGTGGAGGTGGAGTACTGGTTTGGGCTGGTATCATCAAAGATGAGCTTGTGGGGCCTTTTCGGGTTGAGGATTGAGTCAAGCTCAACTCCCAGTCCTACTGACAGTTTCTGGAAGACACCTTCTTCAAGCAGGTACAGGAAGAAGTCTGCATCCTTCAAGAAAAATAGGATTTTCATGCAGGACAATGCTCCATCACACGCGTCCAAGTACTCCACAGCGTGGCTGGCAAGAAAGGGTATAAAAGAAGAAAATCTAATGACATGGCCTCCTTGTTCACCTGATCTGAACCCCATTGAGAACCTGTGGTCCATCATCAAATGTGAGATTTACAAGGAGGGAAAACAGTACACCTCTCTGAACAGTGTCTGGGAGGCTGTGGTTGCTGCTGCACGCAATGTTGATGGTGAACAGATCAAAACACTGACAGAATCCATGGATGGCAGGCTTTTGAGTGTCCTTGCAAAGAAAGGTGGCTATATTGGTCACTGATTTGTTTTTGTTTTGTTTTTGAATGTCAGAAATGTATATTTGTGAATGTTGAGATGTTATATTGGTTTCACTGGTAAAAATAAATAATTCAAATGGGTATATATTTGTTTTTTGTTAAGTTGCCTAATAATTATGCACAGTAATAGTCACCTGCACACACAGATATCCCCCTAAAATAGCTATAACTAAAAACAAACTAAAAACTACTTCCAAAACTATTGAGCTTTGATATTAATGAGTTTTTTGGGTTCATTGAGAACATGGTTGTTGTTCAATAATAAAATTAATCCTCAAAAATACAACTTGCCTAATAATTCTGCACTCCCTGTATATATATATATATATATATATATATATATATATATATATATATATATATATATATATATATATATATATATATATATTTTAGGAAAAAGGGTACTCCAGTCTCTTTTATATATATATATATAACTAGCTATGCCATCAATATCTGAAGATATTGTTAAATGAGATACATGTAGGGATGTATATATTGTATTGTTCATTTTACGTACTAACAGGAAGCTATTGCTTCGGTAGATTGTAAGGGGTGAAACATTTGACGCTTGCGCTTCCAATTACACATATAAAACTACTAATTTGGGTATAAAAAGTTCCTCTATGAATCTAATTTTGAGACTATGTACCTCCCTATAAAAGCGTGAGTAAAACTGTTAGAGGCAGCGTATATCACTATGTAAACTATGTGATTACGGGTTAAGCAAACTTTTCAAATTGCGCACGATACTATCACAATCAAACCAACAACTTAGTATTGGAGCGGTGTGATAGTTACTTGTATCTACCAATACATACAAGATTTAGATTATGTGAGTGATTCTATAATTGTAAAGATCTAATTTACGAATATATAGATTTTGAGAATAGCGGAGGTGCGTACATTATTATTTACCTGATTGGTTAAAGTGTTGAGCCTATCAGAGGGACCAAAATCAGATTTATGAATGAATCTATCTACACTCATTACACACCCCTTCTGGTATCCAATCAAGTGATCTTTGGGAACGCAGGCGCAATGTGATCCCTAGGACGCCGACAGAGCTATTATAAACCGTGGTTTGTTTAATAACTGTATTACACTTGATAAAACGGTCTGGGACCGTGAAACGTCGTGTGCTGAATATTGTTTTTAATAAAGTCTTTTAAATTATAGACTTTTCCATGGTTTTATATATATATCTTCAAGTTTATATGCCCTAATTTCTCCCATATCTTTACTGATGGACTGAAACAGCCACGTTAATCTTCACGGAGGAGTGAGCTTACCTGTGTGAGCGGTATTACACTAACTGCCAGAGCTTTGAGGCTTCGTGGAGGAACAGCTGATCATTGAGCAGTTTACTGGGCGACTGTTAAGAGCCCAGAATGTACATATAGCACTTATTCAGTGCTTTGGAGCTTGTAAGTACGGGCTATCTGAATGGGGAATTTCTGATATCATTGACCCTGCACTATTGTGGCGCCTTCTTTCTTTTCTATATCAATTTTCCCAGCTTCCCTTCATTGCTTTACAGAGATTAAAAATTTCTTATTTGAGGAAGGGTTTTTCCTATTCTCACAAAATCTCTTTGTCAGAAGATGCTCGGACAGAATTAACTTGGTGGCTTTCCAATATAAAAGCTTGGAACTGCAAAGCTATATTCGGAAAAGCTCCAGATATTATTATCGAATCGGATGCAAGCAATTTGGGCTGGGGTGCCAGATGTGGTTCCCAGATAACGGGAGGCAAATGGTCTCCTTGGGAACGCAAACTGCATATACATTGTCTAGAACTGATGGCAGGTTCCTTTGCGATAAAGAGCTTTATAAAGCAGAAATCTCCAATTTCGATTCTTTTACGCATGGACAATATTTCTGCAGTCCGATATCTGAATCGTTTGGGTGGCACTCAGTCCAAACAATTATCAGATAACAAAAATTTTTGTTCATCAATGTCTCCACAACTATTTCTGCCGGTCATGAATTAATCAACAATTTACCAATCGGCCAACATATTTCTATTTCCAGACCCCCTTCTTCTAAATATTCTTCTTTTTGGGATATTAACATAATTTTTTCTCTTTTCCAATCTAGGCCGGTTAACCAGTCTCTTTCTTTAAAACAGCTTTCTTGCAAATTAGCTACTCTTCTTTGCCTTTTATATTGTATTAGAGTATCAGATGTGAAAGCTATCGATTTTTCTTCCAAAATGTTCTCTCCTCAAGAAGTCATTTTTAACATTTCTAGAAGAACTAAATCCATGTCCTCTTCCATTTTTTAGCCTTATTTTTCGGATTGCCCGTCCTTGTGTGTGGTTCTTTGCCTAAAAGAATACGAGAATCATACCTTACCCTTTAGAAATTCTGATTCTAATCAACTTTTAAATTCTTTTTCTCCTCCTCATGCTCCTGTTTCTTCCACTTCTATTAGTAGATGGATTAAATGGGTCATGGACGAAGCAGATATAGATAAATCTTTCTTCTCATTTAGTAAGGGGAGCTGCTGCTTCTAAAGCTTTCTGTAAATCAGCCTCCCTTCAAGAAATTCTAAATGCAGCAGACTGGTTATCCGATTCAGTCTTTAGACAGTTTTATTTCAAACCTATCAATTCTTTGCCTCAACGCCTTCTGAATTAAATTTATATATAGCTTTAAACTTGCAAAATAGGAATCTCTATATTGTAATAAAATTCCGATTATCCTAGCCTTGGTGAAGGAATAATCTAGATTTTATTAAAGAGACAGAGATGAGTATTTTCCCTCCCTTCCCATAACCTTGGGCAATTTTATTTAGTTACATAATTATAACTTATTTTCTGTTAAGTAATTTATTTGTATCTTTTCTGCTCCTGGTTCCTCTCATACAGGATTTCAACCTTCTATATGAATATGAGGATAATCTTCGTGATCAAGACTCTCTCAGTCAAGCCTCTTCATTTTCTGCAGGACTTCAACCTCAGACTTTGTTTCTCCCGGATAATCTACACGGAAAATGTTTTCTTTTATTCCTATGGTTCCTGTTCATGTTTTTTCCGAAGATCCTTACAATATTTATTTCAGCACCAAAGTTCAAAGAGGAAGTTGGAATGTAATTAGAACTGTTTATAGCAGGATGAACTTCTCTGATTGGTCTGCCTTTGATCATACTATTCAAGCTTGTTTCTCATTGGTTACCATATTCATTTCTTTTATTTCTATGTTAAACTTTTAATGTGTTTTTTGTTACTTTAAATAGCTGTTGAGCAGTAAAGGAAAAGGTTTTGCAAAATACTTGTCTCTGTCTCTTTAATAAAATCTAGATTATTCCTTCACTAAGGCTAGGATAATCGGAATTTAGTCTGGACAGGAGGTCAAACACGGGTATGTTAGGTGCCAATATGTAGCAGCAGCAGCGTCAAACAGTCCTCTGACATTCGTTCCCATGTGTTTAAGTCTCCTCTCCCAGCTAATTACATTGTTTCATGCAAGCTTGTCAGTTTGAAAATATAATCTGTATGTTACACTGTCACTTAAAAAAGATTGTGTTTACACTTTCCTCTGTACAATTAACCCCTTAACGACACACGTCGTACAGGGTGCGTCATACACAAACTGGTCGTTAAAGAGACAGTATACACCAAACATTTTCTTATTTAAAAAGATAGATAATCTTTATTACCCATTCCCCATTTTTGCATAACCAACACAGCGATATTAATATACTTTTTACCTTTGTGATTACCTTGTAGCTAAGCCTCTGCAGACAGCCTCCTTATCTAAGTGCTTTTGACAGAATCAGTGAAGACTCCTAAATAACTTCACGGGAGTGAGCACAATGTTATCTATATGACAAACATGAACTAACACTGTCTAACTGTGAAAAACTTTCAAAATGCTCTGAGCTAAGAGGCAGTTTTCAACGGTTTAGAAATCAGTTTGAGCCTAGTTAGGTTTAGCTTTTCAAAAATACCACCAAGGGAACAAAGCAAATTTGATGATAAAAGTAAATTGGAAAGTTGTTTAACATTGCATGCCCTATATGAATCATGAAAGTTTAGTTTTGACTTTACTGTCCCTTTAAAGATCAACTACGTCGTTAGGGGTTTAAAGCGGCTGGAAACAATCCTGATTGCTTCCAGCTGCTTTCAAGGTATTGTCGTGATGCCTCGATATTGAGGCATCACTGCAATACCTTTTTTAGCACACCGATGCAGAGAGGCGGGTGGGCGGCTCATCGTTGGAGGGACTTCCAGATCCTGTCCTTGCAGAGCGCGCAAGTGATTGTGACTTTCTGCCAGTACTTAAGATGGCGGTGACAACTGGGGGAGATAAAAGAACTGTTTGAGGGGTTCAGGGAGGGATCAGGGGGTGGGATGTGTCAGGTGGGAGGCTGATCTCTACACTAAAGCTAAAATTAACCCTACAAGCTAACTAATTAAACCCTTCACTGCTAGGCATAATACAAGTGCCATAATTGCGCAAGCTAATTGTAAATAATTTCAGTGAGAAACCTAAAGTTAGTGAAAAGTTAACAATTGTTTTAATTTGATCGCATTTGGCAGTGAAATGGTGGCATGAAAGATACCAAAATTGGCCAAGATTAATACTTTGGGTTGTCTACTACACTAAAGTTAGGAAAATTAACCCTAAAAGCTCCCTACAAGCTACTTAGTTAACCCCTTCACTGCTGGGCATAATACAAGTGTGGAGCGCAGTGGCATTTAGTGGCCTTCTAATTACCAAAAAGCAACGCCAAAGCCATATATGCCTGCTATTTCTGAAGAAAGGGGATCCCAGAGAAGCATGTAAAACCATTTGTGCCATAATTGCACAAGCTGTTTGTAAATAATTTCAGTGAGAAACCTAAAGTTTGTGAAAATGTTTGTGAAAAAGTTAGCGATTTCTTTTATTTGATCGCATTTAGCGTCGGAATGGTAGCATGAAATATACCATGGGCCTAGATCAATACTTTGGGTTGTCTACTAAAAAAAAATATATACATGTAAAGGGATATTCAGGGATTCCTGACAGATATCAGTGTTACAATGTAACTAGCGATAATTTTGAAAAAAAAAAAATGGTTTGGAAATAGCAAAGTGCTACTTGTATTTATTGCACTATAACTTGCAAAAAAAGCAAACAACATGTAAACATTGGGTATTTCTAAACTCACGACACAATTTAGAAACTATTTAGCATGGTTGTTTTTTGGTGGTTGTAGATGTGTAACAGATTTTGGGGGTCAAAGTTAGAAAAAGTGTGTTTTTTCCATTATATTTTATATATTTTTTATAGTAAATTATAAGATATGATGTAAATAATGGTATCTTTCAAAAGTCCATTTAATGGCAAGAAAAACGGTATATAATATGTGTGGGTACAGTAAATGAGTAAGAGGAAAATTACAGCTAAACACAAACACCCCAGAAATGTAAAAATTAACAATTGAAAAATGGCTTTGTCCTTAAGGGGTTAATGGACAGTTCACTGCTTATATAGAAGTATTACTTATTGTATTCAGTTAAGGAATTTCTTTTTATGCTCTGCCAGTCAGCTCAGACAAAAATAAAAGCTATGTAAGTTTGAAACTTGAGCCTATATAATTCTTTTTTTTAGAGGTTTTACTTTTCTATGTAAACATTTATTTTTAAATGTATATCTGCCCCTGAAATTTTTATTTTAAAGTAATCTATGCACCATATATTTCTATTTGTTAAGATTGTGCTGAATTCACTGTGCTCCAAGTATGTACTACTGAATACACACCTATAGGCACTCCCCCCACGTTTCATAACACACACTACAACAATCCCTTCACCCATCATTTTAATCATACACATTCAAATGATTTTGTATTGATTCAATGTCAAATATTTCTGCTCATAGCTATACATTCTAAAACACTATATACACAATTATACTAACAGCAAACACTTTATTTTTAGAAAGTGATTTAAATTTTACATTTATATCCTCATTATTTATAGTTGTCTTTTAAATAGTGTTATACAAAAAGAAGAACAGTCATCTAAGGAATTGCTCCAAGAATTAACCAAACAACTGAATTTTACTGTCACATCTAAATTCAACATTAATTGGAATAATGTATGGGATGGTGCCAAGAGAGGTCTTAGAAAAAGAACATTTTGCCCTACTAATCAAATATCAGTAGTTTTCTGATTATACTGGCAAAAAAGAAGAAGAAGCAGTAGATCTTGGAGATCCACAAACAGATTTTTTTCTGACTTCTGATGCTGTACATAGAACATTCATCAATGTTTGAAGGATCGTCCACCTCTAAAAATCTTACTCTTGATTCAACAGGTAAATATTTTACATGATTGATGTTTTATGCTCATACATTGTTCTTACAGGTAACCATTTTCTAACATTTCAACATTGTCTCTAAATTCTGTAATAGAGCAGCAGTATTTAATTGACTATGGCAGTAGAGAGCAGAAGTGTTTTACAAAGTAGCCACAGGTGTGCGAGAAAACTGGTACTTTGATGCAGGACGCTGTATTGCGATTCTAATGGTTCATGGTGGTCTTTCACCAAGATTTTTCTCTGAGCTATTATTTAAATGGTTTGCATACAGGACTGATGCAATTAAAACAACATTTGAGGCTATTTATTACTGTATTTAGAAGTTGCTGCAAGAATTAGAAGAGTAAGTCTCCTTATTTATTTCATATCACATAATACAATAAAACCGTAGTATTTTAGTTGTCAGGGTATTGCTGAGTGATATTTAATTAAGTTATATGTACCACATAAATTAATATTGCATCCAAGTTTTGATATAAAAATGCTTTGACCACTTGTAAATGACTGAGGTGGGTGACACAACCCCCCTTACTGATCAAGACATCTCAGAGTTCAAAGCAGACATTTGTTCCCTAACTATAAGGTATATACTTCAAAAGGGTATTTGTTCTATGCCTTTTCTCAGATCAAAATTATTTCAATAATTGCCTTGATAAACGTCCTAATAGATAACCACCCCTATGGTGAGAGCAGTGTTCAGTCTGAACTAGTATTTGAAGCTATAAGAATCTTCAGGATGTAGTAATTAGCACAGGCATATTGATAACAAATGACAGATCACTAAATCTCTTTTGAACCTTCTCAATATACAAAACCCATAGACCTGGTATCTGGTAACTTCATATACTGTAAGTTTACACACTCAGTAATGTATAAATGCGTATATATATATATATATATATATATATATAAAGGTAGCCCTCAGTTTACGCAGGGGTTAGGTTCCAGGAGGAATGGTTGTAAATCGAAACCAAGTTTATAATGTAAGTCAATGGGAAGTGAGGGGGTTAGGTTCCAGGCCCCTCTCAAAATTGTCATAAGTAACACCTAATACATTATTTTTAAAGCTTTGAAATGAAGACTTTAAATGCTAAACAGCATTATAAACCTAATAATATAGATTGTATCATCATCAAACTAAGTTTAATGAACAAAAACATTTGCTAACAGCACTTATTTAAATAATCACAACAGACTGCATCATCATCAAACTAAGTTTAATAAACAAAAATGTTTTTTTACTTGCATTTTTCTGCAATCAGTTATCTGCATTGTTAGCATGTTAGATAATATTGGGTCTGCACATATTCTATGCATTTCATTCTGCAGTGATTAATAAGCAGTTAGGCACCCTCACCTCAAGCAGCTGGACAGGAAGATAATAGGGAAGTGCCTGCTAAAACTTGTTGCTCGATAGCTAATATCTGCTCTGTGTACACAGATCAATTTCAGGCTATTAAGTTGAATAACTTTGCTGCAAAACAAGTGGACAGCTCCACCTATGGGCTATTAGTGCACTTTACTTTCCAAAGCTTTTCAATTGCAGTCACATGACTGAAAAAAAAGGTTGTTATTCTGAAACGGTGCAAATCGAACCAGTGTAAACCGGGGGCCACCTTTATATATATATATATATATATATATATATATATATATATATATATATATATATATATATATATATATATATATATATATATATATATATATATATATAAAGTATGAATAAAGAGAAAGCACCAGCACTAAAACTCAAGTAATGGTATTGTATATATCCTTCTATTAGTGAGTGTATGTTTAGTATAGTTAGATACCTATAAAATTTGGGATATATAAAATTATCTTATTGATATCGAATTGAACTCAAAATATGTCAGTGTGGTATACACAGAACACACAAATAGTAGTCCCCTTTCTATAAATAGATAAATAAAATAAAATAGTGTGCTGCCTAGAAATTCACACAGTGTACCCTTGCCACTGTAAAAGGTATAATGGAAAGAGATAGCAATAATGGAAGACTGGCACTCTGCTATATAGTTTCTTCCAGAAATATAAATAGATTCCTTTTTTAAGAAAAAATAGTTTTTAGATAGTATTTGGATGACAGTTTCATGCTGTTGAGGAAGGTTTTCTTCTATTCATCTATTCTTTATGTAATGTCATGAAGTAAGTTATTCCTGCTTACCAGCTTGTACCCCAATCTTATGAGGTAAGGTGTCCGCTTTCAATGGGTAAAGATGATTCTATCTCTGTTCTTTTGGTGACATCATTCTTTTATATATAAGGAGCGATCTGTTTATTCTGGTCTTTTCTCTCCTCTACATATTGACACTTAGTCTAAAAAACTTTATATTGATCCCACAGTCTGATCTTTATATGTCATTCGTTTATCTGTCTTTGTTTAATAAGAATCTACGATAACACCTTCACAAACAAGCGCTTATCTAAAACCCCTCTGTGTTTTTTTGGCATCACAGTAGAATTTTAGTTCATTTCAAAATGTGAAGTTTATGCCATAGATGAAGGGTTAATAAACTGAGGTTCCTCCCCTTGTTGGAAAACCTCAGGTTTTTTTTATTGTGTATAATTAACATGTTTGTTAAGTTTGGTGGGTATATATATTACAGCCATGATCAGTATGCCTTATATGCCTGATGAAACAGCACTACATCTGAGAAACGCGTTGCATGTAAATTAGGAGGGTATATGTATACCCCTTCCTTTTTGTTCCTGTTTTTAATTTTTTAATCTTTTAATAAACCTATTTTTTGATACCGGAACGGCTACTGATCTTTGCTACTAACCACACCATCCTCCTCCTATTATCCACACTGGGACTGTCCCTGCTTGGAGTGAGTTTTTGGATCCATTTCTCTGTTTCTGTGAGAATGCACGGTCTAGCAGCCGGCTTTCCTGGATGAGAAGGGAGAGCTCTAGGTGTTCCTGGCGACACGCTGGAAGTATCAGCAAGCTGGGTTGCTGTTGAGTACCCAGTCCACGCCTAATAGCACTGTCTGAGTGCTCCTACCAAATGTGAGTACCCTGTTGTGGGTGATCTTACTTATATCTACTGTTTCTACTGGTACACACAAGCGCCTCTCTTTGTGTTCTTTATTTTTCTGCTTAGACATCTTGCCTGGTTGATGTGAGGAGAGTGCTGCTGCTATCCGTTTACAGATCACATCTACTCATCGATATAATCCATATTCTCCTGGTCTGGATATGTATTTGGACTTTTCACATTTATAGACTTTCTTTTGTCTTTATAACATATATTTTTTACTGTTTTTTTCACTTTATTTTCTTGATTAACAATAGTACATTACTATTAATTCACCTATTTATATGTGTAGTGCGCCCCCTATTTTAGCTATCTCCTCTGAGATACCTATTTTTTCCTGTTCTTCTTGACCTGTATAGGTTATATAGGGGAGCTGCCTCTTTATAGTATTTTCACTTGCCTATTTGAGACTGCATTTATCATCTGCATTTTGAAATGTTGTCAACCTTAGAAAGAACAGCAAGGAGAAATTATACGGCTACTAATTGCAATCCTCCTGAAATCCTACAAGATTCTATACAGGTTAAATCCATTGAGAATCTTTTTTCTAAATTAGAAGATCTTTTAAAATCAGAACATCGCCATTGGTGGGATATAGACTCCTTGACTAAGTACAAAGATAAAAAAATTATACCTAGAAGACTCAGAGTGTTTAAGAACTGTTCCTTTAAGAATGATACTGAATTATTGGAAAAATGGCAAAATATTTTAAATGATTGCTCTTTCAATCTGATTGAACTGTTGATAAAACATCGACAAACTCTGTTAGAAAAAAATGGTCAAGAGATAGATTTAATTCAAAAAGATCTGGAAACTATGAAAGAACATCCTGAATATATCAAATTGAATACACAAACTATCAAAGCCTCTGATATCTATCAAAATGAAATAATTAAGACAAAACAGGTCAAAATGAAAAGAGACAAGGAAGATTATGAGAAAGGTGAGGTCTATTCTTACAATAAGAACAAGCCTAGTAAGAATAATGAATGGACTTTAGTACAGCAAAGAAACAATAACAACAATAAAAATAGCAACACGAATAAGAATCACAACTCTTATCACAAGAATTCTGACACTCACACTCACCAATCTCACATTCAAACAGGTAACTATAGAAATAATCAATCCTACAAACACTATAATTCTCAAAATTCCAATCATGGAAATAGATATCATCAAATGCATGCCAATCAGAATTTCAGTCAATTTGATAACACACAGTTCTATGCGAATCCCAATGATATACCAATTACAAATAGATTTTTGCCACTTCAGAATAGTGGATTCAACAGAGAACCCTCTAATTCATCTAATCCTCATACCTCATATTCTGTTGGGCTTGAATCCAATCACTATTCCAATGATAGATTGGATACCCAAAGAAGAGATGATGTTTCCTCTAATGAGTCTTTTTTAGGGGAACACCAATTGGCACCCCTTTGGAGGCGAAATTACAATCAATCAAAAACAACGAAAAAAAGACCCTTTCCAATCGGGGAAGACGGGGCAGAGGCAACACCATCAAAAATGAAAAACTCGCAAAATTGAAAGAAGGAATTTTTAATCTCTCATCCTTTGCACTTTCGGATGATGAGGTGAGAATTCTTGATAGGGGCTTATCTTTTTGTCCGCCCAACCCCCACAATTTATTTGACCTATTTGTAGACCTTAATAGGTACATAAGAAAACTATCTTTACAAAGACAAATTTGATGATAAAAGTAAATTGGAAAGTGGATTAAAATTACAACTCCTATCTGAATAATGAAAGTTTAATTTTGAATACACTGTCTCTTTAATGTACATATTCAAAGTAATTGTCTTCCAAATATAAAATTGCTTCATTATTTTTATTCTGGTTTTTTTCATTATCAAGTGTAAAAGAAGAAGAAGAAGTATGGCATTGTGCATAGTGAAAGATTGTCCAAATTCCAAAAAAAATGCGGATGTTGAATTCTGTATCTCTCCATTGTTTCCCATGTACTGCGGATGAAGTTCATAATTGGTTAACTGCGACACTTCAGTACAGTGATACTTTGGATGAGATGATTAATAGAGTACTAGAAACCAACAAATCATCTCGCTACCGGATGTGCTCTTTGCATTTCACTTCGGAAAATGTTTATGCCCAGGGGCTAAAAATGTATCTTCAAAGAGATTTTGTGCCACAGTATGTAAAGTAGTAGATATCTGGCTAGATAAGTCATCTAAATGCCCAAAACTGAAGCCAAGACCAAACAAGGGAAACTGAAGTGCCCTAGTGCTCTGATTTTACACAAGCATTCTGTGATAAAAAGCAAGTAAAACTAATAACAAATACACCAATCATTGATACAATACATTTAGTGATTCTACATATAGCTCTAAGGGGAAAAATTAACTGGCTTGTCAGACAAGTATTCCGATGTAAAGATACAAATTCCAAAATTGTTCTCAGCACTACATTCAGTAAGTACCATTTCTATACGTGTACAATAGATGACTGAGCAAACACTACACATGACTAAAATGAAGGTTTTTACAAGTAAATGTATCACTGGTTCAGAATGCATGTTACTCAGTTGCAGCAACAACGTAAAAAAATACCCATAAACATAAAAAAAGACAATTTCTTAAATAAAAAAAATGCCAGAGATTGCCCTGCACTCACATAATAAATACTCCTCTGATGCCGGAGATTGCCCTGCACTCGCATAATAAATATTCTTCTGATGCCAGATTGCCCTGCACTCACATAATAAATACTCCTCTGATGCCGGAGATTGCCCTGCACTCGCATAATAAATATTCTTCTGATGCCAGAGATTGCCCTGCACTCGCATAATAAATATTCTTCTGATGCCAGAGATTGCCCTGCACTCGCATAATAAATACTCCTCTGATGCCAGAGATTGCCCTGCACTCACATAATAAATACTCCTCTGATGCCGGAGATTGCCCTGCACTCGCACAATAAATACTCTTCTGATGCCAGAGATTGCCCTGCACTTGCATAATAAATACTCTTCTGATGGTAAAGCAACATGGAAGTAAAAAAATAACTAAATAAATAAAAAAATATATACATACAACTATAGATATAAAAAGTAGAACCAGTCTCTACATATGCACTATATGAGCACAGACCTCTGGCACTTTACAAGCTCCCAGGTGTGTGCAGGATGCCCACTGACTCAACAGACTGCAGGGCAAAAGCAGGCAGAGCATAAGTACGGGTCTTAACTTGTGTGAGATCAAAGAGCATGAAAAGCAGCAGCTACTGATAGCTAAAAATGCTCCGTGCCAAAGCCACATTTAAGAACGGGAGCGCTGTCATTATAAGATGAACCTTGCCTTACCGCTCAAGTGAAAGACGATTAGACGAATGATAGTTCTAAGTGCAACTGAAAAAATGTTCCCTAGGAACTAATCCACTCTGCAAATGTTCTGGTGTGTGCAGTGACGTCACTAGCTGCTTAATGCGCATGCGCACAATACCGGGAACAATTACTTGCGATCTCAGGGAGACACAGGTTAGTGTTTTGAAAGTGAGACATGAATGATGTCATAGGAGGCGGAGTTCAGGGGCCATTTTCAAACTGAAAACATTGTGAATCTTTTGAAAATATCACTGAGACCGTTGTGGGCAGCGTGCTGGCAAACAGGTAGGAGAATTTATTAAGGCTCAAACTAATGATATAAATTGAGATGATGAACAATGTGTTATAGAACACATTGTTGTGAAGGTAGACTGTCCCTTTAATATCACACATTTTATCCCCTATTAGAATATCTATTATAACATTATAGGTTCACACCTCCATTATCAGTTCCCTACATATGGAGTACATTGTTTATCATTCATCCCTCCTTATTATTATTGATTATTTGTATTACACTCCCCATCCCCATCCCCATCATTATATTCATATATTCTCATTGGTAATTTATCACATATATTATAGTCTTGCCAGTTTTATATAGATTACGTTCCTGTGTTAGCATACACTTTATAGTAGTTTCCCTATCACTCACTAATGTTCCACTGTATATCGTCCCTATATTTATCCAATGGTCAAATTTATTATTATTATTATTAGTTTATACTCATTATGTACCATTATTATGACTTTTCACATTAATTGATTGTTTTATTTTTAGTTATATATATGGTATCAGTATCCGCTTCAAGATTTACGATTAATTCCTCACTCCCTTATTGTATTTTCTGCTGCCATATATCAGCGACGGTATATAGTATAATAGTTATACACCTGAGTAGTTCCCCCATCCCATATATGATGCGATCCTTAATAGCATCAGGGTCACTTTTGTATTTTGGGCACGATAATGCCTTATGTTTAATCCCAAATCGTGATAAATCAATCCCCATTTGGTAGGTATAATGTGTCATCCTATAGCGCCTTTTACATAACACCCCCCCCCTTGTTTTACACTGGTTAACATAGACCAATCAAATCTTTGATTCTTTACACTCCTCTAGTTCAGTACGTAGTGATGCTCATAGACTAGCTGGAATTATATCTATTGGCCTTTGAGACGTTAACGTCACACGCACTAAGCAGAGTATCCGATAATGGAGCTTCAGAGGTAAACATACCTTAAAAGGTTCGCGATTGGCTGTAGTTCAGCCTACATCACTTGCAATAGTTAAAATCACAGGGGAAAGTATCCCATTGGTAGTTTATGCGCTCACGCCTCCCATAGCACAATATCGATCCGAAAAAGAAGAATTGACACATGTACGTAACAACTGTTCTTTTGGTGACATAATTCTTTTATATATATATATATATATATATATATATATATATATATATATATATATATATATAAGGAGCGATCTGTGTATTACGGTCTTTTCGCTCCTCTACATATTGACACTTAGTCTAAAAAACTTTATATTGATCCCACAGTCTGATCTTTATATGTCATTCGTTTATCTGTCTTTGTTTAATAAGAATCTACGATAACACCTTTACAAACAAACGCTTATCTAAAACCACTCTGTGTTTATTTGACATCACAGTAGAAAAAATATGTATACATACATTTTAGTTCATTTCAAAATGTGAAGTTTATGCCATAGATGAAGGGTTAATAAACTGAGGTTCCTCCCTTTGTTGGAAAACCCCAGGTGTTTGTTATTGTGTATAATTAACATGTTTGTTAAGTTTGGTGGGTATATATATTACAGCCATGATCAGTATGCCTTATATGCCTGATGAAACAGCACTACAGCTGAGAAACGCGTCGCATGTAAATTAGGAGGGTATATGTATACCCCTTCCTTTTTGTTCCTGTTTTTAATTTTTTAATCTTTTAATAAACCTATTTTTTGATACCGGAACGGCTACTGATCTTTGCTACTAACCACACCATCCTCCTCCTATTATCCACACTGGGACTGTTCCTGCTTGGAGTGAGTTTTTGGATCCATTTCTCTGTTTCTGTGAGAATGCACGGTCTAGCAGCCGGCTTTCCTGGATGAGAAGGGAGAGCTCTAGGTGTTCCTGGTGACACGCTGGAAGTATCAGCAAGCTGGGTTGCTGTTGAGTACCCAGTCCACGGCTAATAGCACTGTCTGAGTGCTCCTACCAAATGTGAGTACCCTGTTGTGGGTGACTGTTTCTACTGGTACACACAAGCGCCTCTCTTTGTGTTCTTTATTTTTCTGCTTAGACATCTTGCCTGGTTGATGTGAGGAGAGTGCTGCTGCTATCCATTTACAGATCACATCTACTCATCGATATAATCCATATTCTCCTGGTCTGGATATGTATTTGGACTTTACACATTTATAGACTTTCTTTTGTCTTTATAACATATATTTTTTACTGTTTTTTTACTGTTTTTTTCCACTTTATTTTCTTGATTAACATAGTTTTGTAAGTACATTACTATTAATTCACCTATTTATACACTCTTTTGAAGTGTAGTTACGCTAGTAGACTAGTAATAGTTAAAGTACTGTGTGGAAAAGCAGCTGGGTAATAGCGCGGAGGCCGACGGGGGCCACCGCCCACAAGCAGTCGGACCTATATCTCATTAAGATTATCTTTGCACTGTCATGGACTAAAGTACTCCCACTGGGGGAAGGAGGTAAGCAATCGAAGGACGGCAAGATGGAATAGGTAAGGAAGTGGGAGAGGAGGGGTACATTAAGTGGTGAGGAGGAGGGGGGGGGGGTTAAGGAGGACGCAGAATCAATCTAGATTCCGTTTCAGGCATTAATGCCATCGGGGGACTGAAAAGCCTAATGTTTAATCTTATGTCTCTGTAGGTAAGACTCCCAGGGTTCCCAGACAAGACAGAAGATTTCTGATTGGCGCCTAACTCTATATACAAAATATTCCATGGACTTAACAAAATTTAGGTACTCTACTACACTTTGCCATTTCGGAGGGTGCACTTTTTTCCAGTTCCTAGCGACTGTCATTTTAACTGAGGTGAGTATGTATATAAGAAGAGTTCTCTTGTGCGGGGGTACTTTCTCCAATCCTAAATGTAGGAGAGCCATTCCGGGATCCGCAATCTCTGGGAGACCCATCGAGCTACAGACCGTGCTGGTTTTACTCCAGAGCGGCTTAAGGCTGGGACAAGACCACCATGTGTGTAGTGGGGCGCCAATGACGCCACAGTTTCTCCAACAAGAGGGGGAGTGGCTAGGATAGAGGGTCTGAAGTCTGGTCGGGACCAGGTGCCACCTGGTGAGCATTTTAAAGTAAAGCTCATACATTATGGTGCAGTGCAGGGTAGTCTTGGTGATGGCCAATGTCCATTTCTTAGTGGTGTATGTCATTTTTAGATCCGCCTCACAGGAGAGCATGTGTCTCGTCTTTGGTGTTGTAGGGGAAACCAGTAGGCATCTATAGTGTGCTGTGAGAGGTTTATAAGTCTGGAGGCCCATTTCCCATCTAGATTCCCAAGCCGTAGGGACCCGCAGGGTATCTCCCAGGAACCCCCACGCCTTCAGCAGGGACTGTAATCTTAGGAGTTCAAACTCCAGATGTCGCGGGATCTCAAAGTTAGCCACCATCTCGCCTTGCGTAAGGAGACGGTCCCCTGCATAAAAGTCTCCGACTGTCAAAATCTCCACTTGTCGCCACCAGTTCAGTCTCACATTAGGGAGGGTCTGAAGTATAGGGAAAATGGGCTGAATAGGAGAAGGATGGGGGGCGATCTGGGCATGATGTCGTAATTTATACCAAAGTAATTGACATCCTCTAACTATTGGGTTAGAGATAACATATGTGGAGGCAAGATGTGGGGGGAACCATAACAAGTCAGACAGATCTATATACGCCGGTAGTGAGGCCTGCTCCAGTTCCCTCCATCTCGTGGGGGGGAGATCTCGCCCCCACGCCGAGACTTGGTAAATCATAGCCGCCTCATAGTACAGACTCACACTTGGCAAGCCTAAACCCCCCTGGTCTAGGGGGGACTGCAAGATTGTAGCTACGACTCTAGGTCTCTTGTTGTTCCAGACATACCTATTAAAGAGGGTCTGAAAGCTTTTTAGCAGCTTTTCTGGGACTGGGAGGGGGATACATCGCATGATATATGTTAACTTAGGTAACAACATCATCTTCAGGGCCGCGATTCTACCCATCCAGGAAAGTTCATCATACTTTTTTGCTCTCAAGTGTTTGTCAACTTCTTTCAGCAAGGTCTGATAGTTCTCTTGGAGGACTATCTCCCTGTTGTGAGACAGGAAGACCCCAAGGTGTCGAATACCTCTGGTAGACCATTTAAAAGAGTATTGCTTCCGCAAAACTCTCTGCTCTGAATGATCAAGGTGGATCATGTACGCCTCCGTCTTGGTGACATTTATTTTGTAGTTAGAAAGTTTACCAAATCTATCAATTAGAGCCATCAATGGCGGAAGCGAAAGAGTCGGTTCCACAATAAAGAGTGTAAGGTCATCGGCGAATAGTGCCACCTTCTGGACTGAATCGTGCAACAGTAGGCCCTGTATCTGGGTGTCTTGCCTAATGGCTTCTACTAGTGGTTCCATTACCATCGCAAAAAGGAGCGGCGACAGGGGACACCCCTGCCTCGCTCCATTCCGTATATGTATCCTAGGGGAGCAAAAACCCAATCCCTTGACAACTGCTGTGGGGAGGGTATATAGGGCCTCCACTGCTTTACAGAATGAGTGCGGGATCCCGAATATCCTCAAAGTTTCAAACATGTACTCCCATCTCACCCTGTCAAACGTCTTTTCAGCATCTAATGACAGGGTAAGAAGGGGCAGGCCCATATCATGTGTTTCTGTGAAGATATTTAGCAGCCTACGGGTATTGTCGGTACCCTGTCTGCCTTGGACAAACCCAACTTGGTCCAAATGGATTATAGAGGGCAGGTGTGTCCCTAGTCTGGTTGCAAGAGCTTTGGAATATATCTTGATGTCAACATTGATAAGGGAGATAAGTCTATAGCTCCCACATTCCTTAGGGTCCTTCCCTTCTTTAGGAATGGTCAAAATGTTGGCCTCCAAGAATTCTTTTAACATCCTGCCTTCCTTGGCCACGCCGTTAAACAGTTGGAGTAGGAGAGGAGAAAGTAGAGAGGCAAAAGTCCTGTAGAATAGAGATGAAAAGCCATCAGGGCCGGGGGCCTTATGGGGCTTAAGGGACAAAATGGCCGCTTTTATTTCTTCCAAGGAGAATGGTTTATCCAAATCTTCAACAGACTCCTCGCTCAGCTTTGGTAAGTTCAGCTTTGTTAAGAACTGCCCCAACTCCTCACTACCCGATGGTGGGTCGCTAGACCTGCGGTCTAGATCATAGAGGGTAGCATAGTAGTCCGAGAAGGCTTTCCCAATCTCCTTGGGGGAACGGACTATGCAACGGGCCGATTTAATGGCCGGGATCCTACTGGTGACCGCCCGGTTTCGAAGTTTGCGGGCCAAGAGCCTGTCAGCTTTGTTTCCTTTACTATAATATATCTGTTTCAGTTTAAACAAGTTAGCCTGTACTTTTAACAGTTCTCGTTTGTTGATTTCGGATCTTATGATACCCACCTGGGTGGCAAGAGCAGGGTCTGGAGATTTTTTGTTAGCCATTTCAAGGGGTCTCAGTTCTGCGTACAGTTTCGCTAGGGGGATCTTATGTGCCGCTTTCCATTGGGCCCTTTTCTTTATGAAATGGCCTCTTAAGTACGCTTTGAGAGCGGCCCACACCATTTCGAAGTTTGTGTCCCCAGTGTCGTTAAATGTCAAAAAATCTAGGATTATTTCGTTTAAGCGCGGAATCTCTATTTCTGTGAGACACTGATCTGGAAGTTTCCAAGATGGCCTACAGTCAGGGGGTTGCAGGATTGAGAGTCGGGCACTAACCATGTCATGGTCTGACCACGAACAGGGCCTAATCTTTGAGGTAGCAAATTTATCTAGTGTCCATTAGACACAATGCAGCTCGCTCCTGCTCTGTCTGACAGCGGGAGCGAGCTGCATTGTGTCTAATGGCGCAGTCGGGCCGGGCTGTGACTATACAGCTGGCCCGATGCGCTCAGTAAAAACAACAGACCCGCTCAGCAGAGCCCAGAGAGCGGGTCTGTAAAACGGCGATATTTTTTAAAAATAAAAAGGCAATATTATGATTTAAAACGTTTGGCTAATGTAATGTTATATAATTCTGCACTATGTGCAGAATTATATAACATTTTTTTTAAGGTTTACTGTCCCTTTAAGAGCTGACAGTGGTCACTACAAACCATGGATACATAATATACCTTATGGGCAATTCCAACGACTAAAACAGAATTGCACAAAAGATAGTGACTATAATAAAGAAGCTCAACTACTAAAAGAAAAACTAATACAGAAAAAAATATCCAAAAAAAATTAATAGACAACTCTCTAAACAAAGTAAAAAATATGAACAGGAATCAATTAATTCCAACAAAGAGAAAGGCCAACACACCAAAAAGAATAACAATATAGGGATGATAACCACCTACAATGAGGCTGAAATTAAAAGGCTCCTTGAAAAATATTGGCCCATCTTAGAACAAGACAAATATCTAAAAAATAGCATAGGCCCAGTACCCAAAATCACATTTAGAAAAATAGATTTCTCAAACAAATTCTAGCTCCAAACAAACTAAAAGAACCTATTTCTAAATCCCACTGGTTAACCTCAAATATCAAAGGCTTTTTCAAATGCAACAGGACAAACTGTAAGGGATGTGAACATGCCTACGATACTAAAAAACCTACGAAAACAGTTCAATCAAAGACTTTTCCACACAAAAATTGTACAATTAACAATTTAACCAATTGTAAAAGTACTTTTGTAGTGTACCTACTAGAATGTTCCTGTAATTTACAGTACATTGGGCGTACTAAATGCCCATACAAAAAGAGACTACTAGAACATCTAAAAAACATAGAAACAGGGTATAAAGGACACAGTGTCTCAAGGCACTTCAAGAAAATACACAACCAGGATCCAAAATTTATTAAAGGTACTATTTTAGAACAAGTAAAAGTCCAACTCCGAGGGGGTGATAGGTTTCAAAGGTTAAAACAACGAGAAACCTACTGGATACACTATATGGGCACCATGAACCCCACAGGGCTTAATGAGGACATTGACTTAGCTGCCTTTCTATAAACCACAGGCTTTCTATATTCCAATCCAAACTAAGATACAATGAACAGTTCTTAAAACCCATGACACAAGTTTTTTAAACAATATTATATAGAGCCCACATACCCTATAGTCGTTAGCATTCACGCTAAAATGACTACAAAATAAAAACAAAGTATAATAGCTGACAGAATTACTTTTTTGTCCCTTCATCAATGGCTAACATTGAGAATGCACAAATTATTCTTTTACAAAATTAAATTTGCTTTCCAATAGCATACTCTCAATAAGAATGAGACACATAACATACAAATTAATGATGTCATATAAACATTTTATTACACGTTATATTTTTACAAAAGTGAGTTATATGAAGATCATTTTATAGCTCACAAAGTATGACTATAAGACCAAAGCACGCTTACAATTAGGGCTCCAGGAACAAACATATGCAGTCTTCTTTCTGCTCTCCACGAACACATATATCAGGCTATCACAGTAAAAACAAGTATACTAATAACTAGGGCTCTAGGACCCAACATATGCATTTTTCTTATTGGCCTCTATGAGCACACACACAAGGTTGCCATAGTAACAATAAATAACACAACGAATTTGAGCTTCCGTAAACCATTGTGACGTCACACACCATCAGTCACAACGGAGAAGGTGAAAAAACACGCCCACTTTTTACCTTTAAAAACTGAACACGCCTGATACCTGTCCATACACTTTCCTCTGATGAAGAAGTCGGTTAAGACTTTGAAACGCGTAAGGATTCAACAAGTGGGCGGACAGGCCCTTCTCTATTCGGCTACCTTCTATTGCTTGTTTTTGCAAGCGCAGGAATACATTTTTTTATATACACTACCACCTTGTGTATACTACGGACAAGTGGATATTGCATCTATCACACTATAACACTCTAAAGAAGCATTGGCAAGTGCATTTTGACACAGTTTGCAGAGTGATTGTGTTCAACATATATGTGACAACATATATGTAACAAGAACACAGCCAGACACAATATATATAATATTAAAGTATCCTATTCATGCCCATCTGCTAATGTGGTGTACATGAGACAGTGTACAGCGTGTGACAGAGTTTGCTAGATTGGAGAAACTGGCCTAAAGCTGCATCTCAGAATGAATCTACACAGACACAAAAACCACATGGAAAATGAATATTATACCCCTGTTGGTCACTTCACCCAGACTGGTCACTCCATCCTTAACCTCAGGATTAAAGTTCTTAAAGGGAATTTCAAAGACTCTCATGAATGAAAGATGTTTGAGATAAAAATGATCACGCATTTCAACACCAGAAATAAAGGACTTAATGTAGACTCTGGCTTTCTCACACACTACCAAAACTTTCTATAATCTCTCATCTTATTGTCATATATTGGTTTCTTTTTCCTTTTGTTTTTTCCTCTCATCTTGCCTATTTACTCTCCTCTGTTTATTTACTCTTTCTGGCTATTCTCAGCTATTTTCTCCTTCAGACACATCCTCTGCTTTTTATGACAACCCTCTCACCCCCCCTCCCTCCCTTCAATTTGCTGTATGTGATGTGTATCTATATCCGATTGATTAGTATTGCTTCAGACCTGAGGAAGGGAGGAAAACTCTCTAAAGCTTGTCTTTGAAATATTATGTTAGTCCAATAAAAAAGGTATCACTGCATACTGCAATACTTTGTTATTTGATCATCTTATCTACTGGACTAACAAGGCTAATCTAATCTTCACTATATATATATATATATATATATATATATATATATATATATATATATATATATATATATATATATATATGAGTGATAAGATTAGTATTAAGGCGCACAGCTCAAAAAAGATTGACCAATGTTATGTCAGTTTTAATGTCAGAGGAAGAAATTGTATAAATCAAGGTCCAGTGTATGTTATTTGAATCACCACTATATTTAACATATAGTTCCTGGTTTTATACTGTCAGTGTAGATGTATTACAATATCTTATAGCCTTACTACAGAGTTAGGTGAGTAGGGGTATAGGTATGAGTGTTAGTTTTTTGTTTCCTCTGTAGTGTACAAAGGTAAATATTTATATAATTTGTTCACATATAGTATATGCAATAAAAATCCACACAGAGTGAATTTAAACACAGTACATCATTATATCAGTCCCAGATGTATCATAAACTTGTGACATCCAATTATTAGAAGTAAGTGCCCACTTACTAGATTCAACCTCAATCCTATGAGGTAAGTAAATGCGTCCCTTTAAGATAACGTTGTCTCTCAGCAATCCTATATAACCGCTTCTTTTGCCTCCTTAGTGTGGTAGAAAGTTTTTATTTCCCTTTCCTCCTTGTTTAGCTGAATCTCTCTGTCTTTCGCACGCTGGAGAGCCTTACTAACCGCTGCTCCTTAACTGGTCGCTGCCTAGCTCAGCAGCCTAGGGATCGTGCTGTCTCTTTTCAGCAGATACGCTCTCCCGTTGATGTCACTCTCTCAGTTCGCACAGTCCCAATGCCTCTGTCTCAGCTCTCAGCACGGTAAGAACTACTCCTCCTCCTTCGCTGTCAGTGAAATAAGTATTTTCACTTAATTTTTCTTCTCTTCCCTCTATTTCTTTACCCTACTCTCCCCTTGGCATATTTTTTTCTCTCGCTCCTGAAAAAAATATGCCAAGGGGAGAGTAGGGTAAAGAAATAGAGGGAAGAGAAGAAAAATTAAGTGAAAATACTTATTTCACTGACAGCGAAGGAGGAGGAGTAGTTCTTACCGTGCTGAGAGCTGAGACAGAGGCATTGGGACTGTGCGAACTGAGAGAGTGACATCAACGGGAGAGCGTATCTGCTGAAAAGAGACAGCATGATCCCTAGGCTGCTGAGCTAGGCAGCGACCAGTTAAGGAGCAGCGGTTAGTAAGGCTCTCCAGCGTGCGAAAGACAGAGAGATTCAGCTAAACAAGGAGGAAAGGGAAATAAAAACTTTCTACCACACTAAGGAGGCAAAAGAAGCGGTTGTATAGGATTGCTGAGAGACAACTTTATCTTAAAGGGACGCATTTACTTACCTCATAGGATTGAGGTTGAATCTAGTAAGTGGGCACTTACTTCTAATAATTGGATGTCACAAGTTTATGATACATCTGGGACTGATATAATGATGTACTGTGTTTAAATTCACTCTGTGTGGGTTTTTATTGCATCTACTATATGTGAACAAATTATATAAATATTTACCTTTGTACACTACAGAGGAAACAAAAAACTAACACTCATACCTATACCCCTACTCACCTAACTCTGTAGTAAGGCTATAAGATATTGTAATACATCTACACTGACAGTATAAAACCAGTAACTATATGTTAATTATAGTGGTGATTCAAATAACATACACTGGACCTTGATTTATACAATATCTTCCTCTGACATTAAAACTGACATAACATTGGTCAATCTTTTTTGAGCTGTGCGCCTTAATACTAATCTTATCACTCACACATTTGCTTCATAAATAGAAATAGGACATTGATAGGTGGGGACCTATCGGTAATCCTATTTCAGGTATTAGGCTGCCGTTTCATTCATAGAACCAACAGACGACTGGTGTTGGGAGGGCACACTTAGCGCTGATTACCACCTGTTCTCTTTTAACTAATATATATATATATATATATTTATTAAATAGCCAATAATAATAGTCGTATATATTATATATATATAAATATATAAAATATTTAATTACTAAAGAATTCAAATTAAATGCAATGTGATGTCAGAATATGGAATGATATGATTCTATTGAAGTCATATACTTAACAGTATAGCTGATTATTAATATCATACTTAAAGTATTAAATTCCTTTTAAGTCCCCTAATAGAAATGTGACTCTTAAGTACATCTCTTAAGACATCGTCAATAGAAAATATATTATATATACATCATATATCACAAAATGAGGTGTGTGTGCACACACACACCAAAGCAGTGCAAATAACCTGATAGTTAAAAATTAAGTTTCATGTAAAAATATTGCAATACCTAAATATAAATAAATATATAAAATTACAAATATAAATGACACCAAGTCCAATAATGTAAATTAAATACAAGGAAAGTTCCTTGTACTTGTTCCAAAATGGTGAAAAATCAAATAGTGCAAAAGACTCCAGCAGCTCCTCTGGGACAGGTGATTCCACAGACCTTGATTGCAAGCAAGTTTTCTATAAAAATAGAGAAGAGAGGAGCGCGGACTCAAATGCAGAGTATAAACAATTTAATGTACAATACACACGACAAATGGCCACTCACAAGATAAAAGCATAAAATCAGCATATATGTAACAAATACACCATAGACTTATTCAGGCCCATCTATCAAAGTGTCAACCTGCAATACGCCCGAATTCCGCGTCGTACATGGCGCGATGAGGATGCGCCTTACTTATCAAAGCTTTAAGATCGCAATAATTAGAATTTTATGACGTAACATACGATCCACCGTTCTCTATTCGACGCAGATCGATACAAGTTGAAATCATGTGTAAATTGAGCGTAATCCTCTGCATTCGCTCTCCTATTCGAAACAATTTGAAGCTGTTCAGAAATTATCTAAAGTTCAACAATTACGTTCGCGTCTCATCCGACGCAGCGTACCTATTTCTCAATCCGCCACCTCTGAGCTTGCGGATGCTATAGAACTCAATCGGAATTAGAAATGATTTCTAATGAAAAACATTTATGTTCCTTTTATCATTTGTTATATATTTTCAGATAAATATCTATGTATAAAATATATATAAATTATAAAGTATGTATAAATATATCTATACGAAAAAATCATATACCTTAATTGTCTCTTCCAAAACTTGCAGCAATCAATATGTTGCTTCCACCTGCATTTTCAGCAGGTGAAATGCTCATTATAAAAGGGAGTGTCTAACAGCATAGAAAGTTTGATGTATGCAGTCATTACCAAGATGGAGATGATCAATCTATTTTGCATTGCTATACAACAAAGACGCAAAAGAAGGAGATTTTTGGAGTTAGTTCAGCGTTATGAACGACGCAGAAGGCCAAGGTTATTTTTACCTAGAATAGGGTTACATACCCTGAGTGACAGGGAAATTGTTCGAAGATTCCGTTTGAATAGAGGTTTAATTGAGAATCTGTATCTGGAGATCAAAGACTCCATTGAACCTATAACTTATAGGACAAAGGCAATCCCTGGAATGTTAAAACTGCTGGCTGTCCTCTATTTCCTCGCCACAGGATCATTTCAGGCTGTAACAAGTTTAGTTGTGGGGATGAGCCAGGCTTCTTTTTCAAGTCATCTAACTGTAGTATTAAAAGCCTTACACCAACGGATAGTAAATTATGTACATATTCCGGAAACACCAGAGGATTGGCATCGTGTGAAGGTGCAGTTCTATGGGATTGCTGGGATGACAAACATTTTGGGTGCAATTGACTGTACCCATGTGTTAGTGCAGCCTCCAAAGTTAGGAGAATTGCCCTATCGTGACCGCAAGCGTAACCATTCTTTAAATATACAGGTCATCTCTGATGCCAAATTGAAGATTATGAGCATCCGGTCAGGATTCCCAGGTTCAACACATGATTCTTTCATCCTGAGAAATTCGCATGTTTATGACCTGTTTCAGAATCATCAAATGCCAGAGGGAATTCTCCTAGGTAAATATCTCTTACTAATTGTCATATATGGATATAAAAATATTATGTATTTCATATTGCTAAAATCAAATTATTTTTTACACACAGGAGATTCAGCCTATTCATGTCTCCCATGGCTTTTCACTCCTGTGCTGAACCCCAGAACTCCTGCGCAAGTGCGCTACAATGAGGCTCATACATCTACAAGATGTGTTATAGAGCGCACATTTGGCGTTTTGAAAAGCAGGTTTCGTTGTTTAGACCTCTCTGGGGGAGTACTTCTATACAAACCAAAGAAAGTATCCCTGATATTTCTCATATGTTGCATGCTCCACAACCTAGCATTACGCATGCCAGATGCTGATATTTCTATGTTACAAGTAGAGTATGATGACAATGTGGCACCTTTAGAGCAAATTGATGCAAGTGGAGTACAAGCTCGATCTGATTACATCCATGCTCTATTTGAACAATGATTATGTAAATATATTGTACATATGTTCTTTTGTTTCATCATATCTTTATGTTTAAAATTATCCCAAAAGAGGCTATTTATGTTAGTTTAACTTAATAGTTAATATGTATTCAAATAAATGTTCTTCATTTCACACCTGACTCTTTTTTTAATGAAATATTTCTAATTAATACTCAATAGATTATAAGTGATAGACCATGTTATCATAGGGCTCTCAGAAAATGCTTAGATACAAAGTACATTAAACATCATCTTTCATGATTTATCGAGAAGGCAATTTTTATTATTAAATTATATTCTATTTTCCTCATCTTTGTATATAATTTTTGGAATCAGCATCAATGCAATACAGGTTTAACACATGTTCTTGGGTGGTGTTCTTTAACCAATGGCAGATGTTTAGTCTCCCTGATTAGCTTGTAATAATAAAAATCAAAAATCCACCCAAATCAAATATATATATTTTGTTGCTCTTATTATATGTGTAGATACATGTTTACATTTTGCCTTAAAACATTATCATGGAGATTGACCATTTTCCATTGGTTAAAGCATTGATTTTTTAACCTATTTATTTTTCATGGCACACTTTTTTCAATTAAAAAATACTGTGACACACCACCATTCAAAAATTGTAAAAAATCACACGTATCCTAATAGAGTATATATATATATATTATATACATACACACATCACACTGTATGTATTGTGCTGTCGTGCCATGCCTCCTACAAACTATACGTGACATATTGACATTCATTCTCAAACAATCATACTGAATGTCTGTGAGTGAATAGCAATATGTCATGGTTGTACATGATGCCTGTCACATACCTCCCAATATATACAAATTTGAAAGAGGGACACCCCTGCACTGGGAGTAAAAAAAAAGCTAAATTAAATAAATATCTCACAATGTTGTCAGTCTGCCGTGGCACACCTGAGGATCTCTCATGGTACACAAATGTACCATTGCACACTTTTTGACAAACACTGGGTTAAGGCATCACACCCAAGCTTAGGGGTGCTAAGGATATCTTTGAATCTTAAGCCCGGGCTTCAAATTATATTATGTAGTGCAATATCAGTAATTATTATGCCCACTGAGTAACGGCACTTTAGTGCATATACATTATTTTTAAGGAGTTGAAAACATATATATATTTCTATTTATCAATAACATTGGTTATTACCTGTTCATGAGCTTCCATACATTCATCTTTCATCAATATAGAACAAGTGAATGACTAAAATTCTACAATTAAAGTTGTTACTAGAAAAGTTAGAAATAACATTCTATTTTCTAACATAAACATTAATTATTATTGTGTTTATGTCCATTTAATATAGTTGTGTTGGTTCTGCATAACCGGTCAATGTTTAATAATGTTATTTATTTAAAAAAATATAAAATACTTTGGTGTACATTGTACCTTTAATAACTTATTAGATATGACCAATGAATAGTAATTAAAAACATCATTGTTTTCAAATAAAATACAATAAAGATAATCATCAAAATAATTTCTTTTATTAAATTATAACAAGCATTACTTCATGCATAATACAAACAAAATAAATCAAAAAACTAATCTTTAGACCGCTTAGAGGCAGTGGGAGATTGTGGAGGTGATCCTTCCCTTCTTGAAGAAAGTAATTCTTGAAGGGTACCCTGCATCAACAGAAATAAATTGCGATTGAAATTTCGGTTCTCTTCATCTGCTCTCTCCCTTCGCACCAACTCCCTTTCCTCTATGGCTACCCTACGTATATCTATAGCTATTCTCTCCCTTTGCAATTCCATTTGCATCTCCACCTGACGCCCCTGTTGCTGAATATATACACCCAATGTCCTAATCAACTCCTGTTGATTGTCACTATATTGCCTCCCCAGATTGACCATATTATTTATTGCTCCATCATCATCATGGCCAGGGGCAGCAACAGGGGCGGCGGCAGGTGCGGCGGCAGGGGCAGCAGCAGGTGCGGCGGCAGGGGCAGCAGCAGGTGCGGCGGCAGGGGCGGCAGCAGGTGCGGCAGCAGCAGGGTCAGATCCTGGTGCAGCAGGTTCAGCGGCGGCAGCAGCTGAATCTTCAAGATACCTTTCTATCTGTGTATCGTCATTCAGTAGGCTACCAATCAGATCTTGTGATTCGTCATATAAACTCTCCTGTATCTGCCTAACCACAATTGTAAGCTCCTCCGACAGCTGATGACACCGTTCGGTACCTATTGTAAATATAAACTAATATTATAATCAAAATTAAAGTAGCATGAATGTGCAATGTATTCTCTTTTTAATACACATTGATAAACAATAATATTTTTAATATCGATTTGTTCTCTTGTAATCTCATTTCTTAGTAATGATAAATAAGCACATATTCAACACTTGGGTTAGATATATTATGGTTGTTGCCTGCACAGATTCATCTGTAAATTTCATTAATATAAGTCACAGCCATCTGCAAGGATTGCACTCCTTTTCCATTCAACTAATAATAATACATTGCAGTTGACATTTAACACACCAATCATAATATATTTGTGTTTTTTTTTTTTTTATTTAAATATATTATTTTTGGAATTAAAAATAAAAAATTATTAAAATATTAAATTTAAAAAATAATATGCCTCGTGCAGCTAGATCACACATGTACATTATTATTTAATGGAAAAATACATATGCCCTCAATAAAACAGTCATATAATGAACTTTTCATGGTTTTGTACATTTTAATCTGCATTGCAAAAATGCTATAAAAATGTTTGTATTACATGCACCTTTAAAGGGACATCCAACAATGTTTTTTTAAAAAAAAAAAAAATACATAATCCCTTTATTAAACATTCGGTTTTGCATAACCAACACAGTTCAAATGAATGTTTATCTTTTAAATAAGTACATCAAGAGAACAAAGCAGAATTGGTAATAAAATTAAAATGGAAATGTTTATAACATTACATGCTCTATTTTAATTTCTTTAGCTTTCATAATTTACTGTCCCTTTAAAAGAATATTACATACAAAATAGGAAAGCATATGGATGTATTTCATGCAGTAATATAAACCCAAAAACTTTTATATACAACTATTAACAACTATGCTTTGAATACAAAGTAAGGGATTTTAAATTAATTGTATTGAAAGGCACAGTCTTGTCTAGATTATGCTTTCATTATTCAGATTGGACTTACAATTAAATTTGAAATTTGATTCAAATTTAATCATAAAATTCAGGTGATCAGGGGACTGGAAGAAGGTTCCTAGATACAAGGTAATCACAGAGGTAAAAAGTATATTAAAGGCACAGTCAACACCAGCATTTTTTTTTTTTAAAAAGAGAGAAAATAGCTTTATTATCCATTTCCCACTTTTGCAAAAGCAGCACTGTTATATTAATACACTTTTTACTTTTGTGACTAAATGGTATATAAGCATCTTTTAACCTCCCCTAATCACATGACTTTGTTATTATCTATTAACTTGTATTTTAGCCAATTAGTGCAGTGTCTGCCACTAGCCACGAGCGTAATCACAATGCTATCTATATGGCCTACATGAGCTAGCACTCCCCTGCTCTGAAAAGTAAATAAAATATAGGCGGACTTGAAGGGCATAAAAATCATATGATCCTTCCTAGGTTTGCTTTCAAATAGAATACCAAGAGAACAAAGCAAATCTCTTGCTAAATGTTAATTGTAAAGTTGTTGAAAGTTTGTTTGGGACTTGACTGTCCCTTTAATATAACTTTGTTTGTTATGCAAAACTGGTGAATGGGTAATAAAGGGATTATCTATCTTTTCAAACAATAACTATTGTTTTGTAGACTGTTCCTTTAAATAAGCACTTTTCATCAGCATTTTCAACAACATTCATTGCCTGAGCCTGAGGTGCTTCTACAATCTTCTAATTAATAAATGTAATAGTTCACAGGATACAATCACCTCTTTTGCTCTGAAGAGATGCAGTGTTTAATATGCTGTGGAAATAATTTCTAGATATGCATCACATGCATGTAGCAATATAATGTTGAGCAATCAAAAATATAAATTATTTTTGGGTAATACATAAATTTAGAATGATTTCACATATAAATGGTTGAACGCCCCTTTTATTTTCAACAGTTATATTTGACAAAATTTCAATGTGCCCTAATACTTATTAACCCTTTATATTACATGCAGCATCACAAGATAAAGTATTTTAATTTTGATATTGTTTACTTGTTTTATAAAACTCTGGAATGAAATCCAATATGCTATCTTACAATCTTTAAATAAAAAGTAAAATAATAAATATTTACTGTGATTTCATAGGGTCACACAAATTAATGATTATGGCATTCAGTGTCTGTTTAAGTTTTCACACTTACAACATTCAGGTGTTGCATTAATTGTATTACCTGAGGAGGAGGAGGAGATGGAAGAGGTAGGAGCTGGCCCCATAGCCCTTCTGACTTCCACTACAATTATAAAAAATGGCATTATAATTTAAACTTGAATATTAACAATTACACATTTACTTTAAACAGTTAACAATTACAGATTTACATTAAACAACAGTTAACATTAACTTACATACCTGTTGTTTGTCCAACACCTGGGTCAGGGGTGCTGCACATTATGTCTGGCTGTGTTGTAGCTGAAGAAAAACTGTGGCTGGAGTCTGTATCAATCAGCCCAGTATCAACCACAGGTAACGGCTGTGTAGCAACAGTAGAAGCTCTACTAGTAGATGCTGTAATAGATTAAGGTTTAAAATCAATATTAAGTATTAATATAATTGAAATCCAATATTAAACATTTATACCATTAACATTTTTTAAAATTCGGCGTCAGAAATGACGCCGTTGAAATATATAAATGTACCTTGTGCGGCTAAGGCGTCAGTGTCGTGGTCAAAATCTTCTAGACCCTGAAGCATATTTTCTCCCAATTTCTCCATTAACAAAGTTTCATATGTTGAGAGTTCTGCAACATATGGCTTCCCACCACCTGTCTGACGTGCTGTCTTTTTTTCTCTGGCCATCTTTGCCTTCAAGATTCTCTTAATATCCGAGAATCTTTTTTTGCAATTATCTACAGTTTTAACATTGTTCCCCTCAGCAGATACATTTTCTGATATTGAGCGCCATATTTCGTTTTTCCTGGAGGTAGTTGTTTTTTGTGCTTTAGCACCAAATAAAAAATCGTAATTTTCCAGCACCATAGTAACAAGAATCTGGTTCTGCTGGAAATTGAATTGGATATTGCGTCCTGATTTTGTTTTTCCAGACCCTGCAGATGCCATTGTCTATGCCAAATTGAAAGGTAATGGTTAACAGACAATTCTATCTCCTGAACCATACACATTCAATTGACTTTTCTCTTGATATTTATTGGGAATCGATGAACCAGGTGATCATTTAAATCAGCCAATCAGTATGCTATTGCAAGCAATGTAATCAATCAACAATCATCCAAAAGTTTATATAAATCCATATACTTTGTGCGCCATTCGTGTCTCCATTTTTATGTCGAATAAATTGGAGGATCTCTGATTTCAACACCCCATAGGTATGTATTTTTTTGATATTTCTCATTTTGTTCACTATTAATAACATTAATCATATAATTTACAAGATGTTTTTTTTTAATCAACAGGCCTATGGGGCCATAAGGTTTTTCATGCGCTATTTCTGTTTTTGTTTGTGACGCAGATAATATAATTTTCTATTGGTTTTTAAAACGTACATTGGTGACGCATTTAAAATTAATATTTAGATGACGCTCATCATGTTTAGTGATTCGCTGTTGCATACAATATTATTCAGATGTCCCTCCAATCAATAAGCGAAACTAAAATTTATATTTTCAATAACCAATGAGACAGCTGTATACCTAGTATATTTATTGTCGCCTTAAAAAAAAGTTATTTTTGTTTCCGTGAGTTTACAAGTATGTCGAGAACACCAATTTTCACAGATGGGGAGCTTATTATACTTGTTTACGGAATGAACAGGTATTTCCCGAGGAGAATCGGTGGTGTGCGCGGTATTAGGCACGAGAGACGGGATGAAATAATATATGAGATGATGCGCAGGATGAGACGCGTTTCAGGTATACATAGGAGGCGACGACAGTGTCTGAGACGATTCAGTGACCTGAGACGCAGAGAGCCAGAACGCTATACGGCCATGAGGTCGCTCATTCGGAGATGTAAGTTTTAATTTTTTTGTTTTCTGTTTAATCTCTGTCGAAACATATGACGCACCAAAATAAAGCATGTAAAATGTTGACTGTTAAAGGGATAGTCTACATCAGAATTATTATTGTTTTAAAAGATTTAGAGAATACCTTTATTAGCCATTCCCCAGTTTTGCATAACCAACACAGTTACTATAATATACTTTTAACCTCTGTCATTATCTTGTATCTAGGCCTCTGCAAAATGCCCCTTTATTTTATTTCTTTTGACAGACTTAGTTTAGCCAATCAGTGCCTGCTACCAGATAACTTTATCTCCACAAGCACAGTGTTATCTATATGAAATACATTTAAACTAAGAATACCAATAGCCAAATAAAATAATAGTAATTTGTAGAATTGTTTAAAAAAAGATGCTCTATCTGAATCATGAATTTATTTTTGTGCATAGACTGTACCTTTAAATTGTTGAAAGCATAAATGGTAAACAATCATTTACTTATGATAAATATTCAGAAAATATAGTATAATATATAGATATATGATATATGATATATGTGTTGTTATTATTAATTTAATCTGGAGTGTACAATGTCCAATTTTGGAAGCTGCATGAGCATTAGACATAGTAGTATAAAGTGAATAGTTGTAATGTGGACATGAATACTTTATAATTGCAGACCTATCAAGGCCAAGGGAGAGGATACCTAGGTATCTGCTGCCGGTATCCCACAGCAGCCCAGTGAGCAACAGGTCATCACCACCACTGCCACTGACTTTGCTCCAACCTCAGGGTGATGAGGACTCCCAGACATCCTCAGCTATGAGTGAAAATGAAGGTAATGTTACAAGATCTCATTATTTACATTAAAATGAGATATCAAAATATTTTAAATTTCGTAATGCTGATTCCTCAGGGATGTATTATGGCCTAGGCACACACGTTATTTGCATAGGGAATCAAAATTTGGATGTGCATCACATCTGTACTGTCCTCTATCTAAAATCAAGCATATAGTACAGTGACTGATAATGTGAATGATTCTGTAGAGAAGACAGGGCACACGCAATGATTAATGCTTATAGGCATTGCTAATTCAAAAGATTTGCTAAATTAACTGCTTAAATATTTGGTGTGAAAAGCATTACACACGAGAAACTGGAACAGTGCTAAGCATCAAAAGGTGATAAGGGAGGACAAGACATTGTTACAATATGCTGTATCCCATTATCTGCTGAAGTGCATCTGTGACCTTTGTGGTTATTGCAGGTCTTAGCAGGTAACGGAATGGAATAGCTAATATGTAATATTTCTTTTTTAAAAGCATGAGGTTGTCACAACCATCTAACAGCAATGATGGTCATAACATATAACTTTAAACATATTCATCTACCAAATAATCATTTGTGTTTGTGTTTCTTCTCGGACAGATGAAAGTGATGAATCATCCTCATCACCCGAGGAGGAGATTTCCCCAGAAGCATGTCCTACACTGGTGACGGCAGAGGAGGAAGATGAGCCTGAAAATGAAGGTAGGAATCTATCATGTTCTCTTTTGTTAAAATTCCACATTGATTTGGAAATAATCTGCAGACACTTGTATCTTTTTGCTTTCTAGAACAATGTGGGGGATAATCTAGGCCTTGACAACAATTCTGCATCCATAACAATGATTTTTCGGGGGGGTTGTGTTTCTTCTCCAACAGATGAAAGTGATGAATCATCCTCATCATCCGAGGAGGAGATTTCCCCAGAAGCATGTCCTACACTGGTGACGGCAGAGGAGGAAGATGAGCCTGAAAATGAAGGTAGGAATCTATCATGTTCTCTTTTGTTAAAATTCCACATTGATTTGGAAATAATCTGCAGACACTTGTATCTTTTTGCTTTCTAGAACAATGTGGGGGATAATCTAGGCCTTGACAACAATTCTGCATCCATAACAATGATTTTTCGGGGGGGGTTGTGTTTCTTCTCCAACAGATGAAAGTGATGAATCATCCTCATCATCCGAGGAGGAGATTTCCTCAGAAGCCTGTCCTACACTGGTGACGGCAGAGGAGGAAGATGAGCCTGAAAATGAAGGTAGGAATCTATCATGTTCTCTTTTGTTAAAATTCCACATTGATTTGGAAATAATCTGCAGACACTTGTATCTTTTTGCTTTCTAGAACAATGTGGGGGATAATCTAGGCCTTGACAACAATTCTGCATCCATAACAATGATTTTTCTGGGGGGGTTGTGTTTCTTCTCCAACAGATGACAGTGATGCATATGCTACATCAGCCCTAAGTCCGGAGGAGAGACAAGAGGAGGAGGCGGAAAGTGAATGTAAGCATAAGCATTTATCATATATTATTTCACTGCTATATTTATTTTGAATTTGTAGACCCTATATTGTATATTTTGTAAACAATGTGGAGTATAATGTAGGCCCCTTGACGCATATTCAAGATCAATAACAATATATTTTTTGCGATTCTCGGACAGCTGAAACAGACAGTGGCACTGAATATGCAGCCACAGCAGAGGATGAGGTGGAAAAAAAAGAAAGTAGGAAGATTTCATATGATGTTTTTTTACTTATATCTGGAAAGTGAATTGTTGTAACAAAACTAATTTTGTGTTTTTATTACAGCGGTTGAAATAGGGACACAAACAGAGCCCTCAGTTACACAATTCAGGGACCTTCGTCAGGCACTGCGAAATTTTGTAGAGGCTGCAAGAGTACTAGAGCATTCACTTCAAAATCTTTAAGAAATTCATTGTATATATTTTTCTTTGTTTTACAACAATCATTTTATGAATAATTAAAAATTTATATTTATAATATCATGTGTCACTCCATTATTTTAAGGATTATCTTAAAGGGACATGAACATAAAATATATGTTTAATCATCTATAAATAGCATGCAATGTGGTAGATTATTATTTGGTTATAAATTTATATCTATCCTTTGATGTCAAACATATTTTTCAAAACCATATAGCTGCTCAATTATGTCTACATATGGATGCCTTATGTGATTGGCTTGCACATGTGCATTGTTATTTTATAAAATAAAAATATCTGAGGGATAATAGAAGTGAAAATGATTAATGCTGCTTGAAAAGGTTTTGTCTATCGGCAAAATGAAATTACATATATCAGTTTGATGTCCCTTTAACATATGAAATGACATTTTTTTTAAATATAAAACTCAATTGAGTAATAATTCACATTACATGTTTTTAATATATTATTGATACAATCGATAATATATTTCATCAATCAAAAATGATTCATATGAATACATAATGAGATATGAAGAACAATGTTGATTTATTAAAAATATTACAATGTTGATGAACATATCAAACAATTTAGTAATTGGACATAACAGGTATATAAATATATATATATACACACAAACAGACATACAGGGGCCCATTTATCAAGCTCCGAACAGAGCTTGTGGGCCCCTGTTTCTGGCAAGTCTTCAGACTCGCCAGAAACACTAGTTATGAAGCAGCGGTCTAAAGACCGCTGCTCCATAACCCTGTCCGTCTGCTCTGAGCAGGCGGACAGGAATTGCCGTAAATCAACCCGATCAAGTACAATTGGGTTGATTGACACCCCCCTGCTGGTGGCCAATTGGCCGCCATTCAGCAGGGGGTGGCGTTGCACCAGCAGCTCTTGTGAGCTGCTGGTGCAATGTTAAATGCGGAGAGCGTATTACTCTCCGCATTTAGTGAGGTGTTGCAGACCTGATCAGCATTGTCGGATCAGGTCCGCAACACCTTTGATAAATAGGGGCCACAGTGTCTATCTCTCTCTCTCTCTCTCTCTCTCTCATTATATATATATACTTTTATCTATATATCTATCTTTAACTATATCTGTATTTATATATCGATATCTATATATCTATATATCTATATATATATCTATATATATATATCTATATATATATATATTTATAGATATAGATATATATATAGATATATATAGAGATATATCTATATATATATATATATATATATCTATATATATATATAGATAGATATATCTGATTATATTAAATAAGATATGTGCAGATGTCAGGTATAGAGTTGAAATAATTAGAGTAAAATAATGCTTCATATAACAAATAGTCGTCAAAATTTAGAAACTGGTAATTCGCGACCTAAAACACCAAAATTTATCAACAAATTCGCTAAACCAGTACGATGCTAATCGCGCCGTACTTGACGCGCGTGTTTTTAACCTTTTTCTTCATAAATTTGAGGATCGTATTAAGATTCGCAGCCGCGATGTTTGCCGAAGTTTAGCGAGCGTATAGACGCCCGCGAATGCAACATATTTGACGCTTTGATAGATGGGCCTGATTGTCTCAAACCGGCATCCTTCTGTGTCACGAAGTTGTCGTGTCCCTCCCGGTATTTTCCAAGTACTACCAAATCCAAGTTGGCAAGATGTGTTCGTGGGAAGTGTTCCCAAGCAAAGTTCATGAGACGGCACCAACAATAACAACAATAAATATGCCTACACTTTAGCGCTAAGGAATGAGGCAAGGAGGGTGACCAACTAGGTGTAAATATTTGACTGGAGTGTAACGTTCCTCTGCTCTTATACCTCCAGGCTCGTAGCTGCAGACTCTGAGCTGGGGCGGCTTCACAGGAACGGAGGGCTCTGGGGTGGGCGGGTCTCTACGCGTTTCGTCACGTCTCGGCGTGATTTTGTCAAGAGTAAATGTAATGTAAATATATATAGCAATCCAAAATGTGAATCCGCCCTCCTGAGGTCAACCACCCGGTCCCTCTGTGAACATACAGCAAGCTTCAACAAAATCAGAGGCAAACCGGGCTTTCTTCAAAACAATTTGTCAAATTTATTGACGTTTCAGGGACAAAACTCCCCTTCTTCAGAACACAAATAACACACACTAACCATGCTTAAATAGAGTGAAACACAAACAGGTACCTCCTTCTTCCTGTCAAAAAAGGCGCCAAACTGACATAATTTCCGGTTTGGGTTAATTTGACCCTGGAAGTTTACAACAATCTTTATACGTACAACAATTGTGAACAAAAAGTGGGGGGGGGAATCACTTATGTCTCCAGTGGCCCCGTGTATTTAAACAACTCACCATTAATAAACCTAGTTCTACATTGTATGTTAGAGCACAATTTACAATGTACCTCATTCCATATATTTCTAATATGACGCATAGTGTGTGCAATACTTCACTATATGCGTTTACTTATACCGGAAGTTACGTCACTTGCGGTTGGGGTTGCACCGGAACTCTACCATCGTGACGTCACTTCCGTGACAAATATTTACAATATCACAACTGCAATACGGTGTCTGTGTTTACATAACAAATAAGCCTAAACCATAGCGATGTCAGACGACAATTAGAACAGCCAGTAAGAATATACCAACAAACATTACATGGTCAACCATTTTTACATGTCAGAAAAAAATGGACAATACAACAGTAAGTGAATGCTCAGAGGATCGGCAGCAGGGTCACAACTCTTAATCAACGTATATACTACTTCTTACAAGGGTTTTTTTTGTGCATGTCTATGTATATACATCATTCTTTGTTACAGATAGTAATCAATATGTCACATTAACATCCATCATTATGGCAATTTTTATTAGCAACTGTGCATACCTTGTAATGCCATTTCACTGTCATGTGTGAGAGTCACCTACAAGGGTGGGGAACTAAATACTGGTCTAGGGGGTACCGTGGCAATAGCGCAAATTATCTGCGTCATCGTCCACACATACCATAGACAATGGCTGTTGGTGCATCCCTCGTCCAAAGGCGAGAAGAGCACCACCAGTCAGTCCCCATCCACAACCATACAGTGCCCCATCCCAATAGTGACCCATTACAAGGATCTATTATGTTAAAGCACCAAAATCAGGCACACAGTTCAGTCCCTTGGGATTTATGGTATCAAGCCTGTACATCCATTCCGCCTCCCTTTTGAGAAGCAGCTTATTTCTGTCTCCACCTCATGATAATTTAGGGATATGATCAATGAGAATCACTTTGATTGAAGATACAGGATGTTTGGCCACCAACCAGTGGCGTGTCACCGGTTGGTCGGATTCTCCTTTCTTAATGGCCTGCCTTATAGCCATTCGATGGTTGGCCATTCTTTCTCTGATCATCCCCTGGGTCTTCCCAATATAGTGCAAACCACATGGGCATATCAATATATAGACAACGTGGGTAGTTGTGCACGTTATGGAGTGATTGATGGTGAACTTCCGATTACCATGTGGATGGTTAAATTTTTGTTGTAGCTATCATTCCATTGCAGGTGGTGCAATTAGGGCACCGGAAGCAACCCTTCCGTGTTACCCTAGTATCATCATCTGAGTAACACTTTATGGGATCTGAAATGACCAGAAGGTCCCCGAGGTTCATATTGCATCTGTAGCCTACTATGGGGTTAGTGTTCTTGGCAAATTTTAACTTAGGATCCAAGAGTAGGATGTGCCAGTGTTCTTTCATGGATTGTCCAACCTTGGACGTGTTGGGTGCAAAAGTAGTGGTAAAGATGATGTTGTTCTCTGTGTTTTGCGGTCTTATTTTCTTTCGCAATAGTGTCTCTTGTGTGACATCTTTAACTTGTTTCTTCACTGTGTTCAGAACAGTTGGTGAGTATCCCCTCTTCATGAATCTACTTTGTATCTCTTGCACTTGTGACTCCCCCTTCTCTCTTCTAGAATTATTCCTTATCGCCCTGATAAATTGTGATTTTATAATACCTCTAACCAGGGATGGGGGGTGGCAGCTATTAGACATAAGTAAGGAGTTCTGGTCTGTGGGTTTGGAATACAAGTTCGTCTCATCTGTCCCATCTGACCCTTTACAATAAGTAGGTCCAAGAATTCAATTTGTTTATGACTGTACGACATCTTAAACCTCACAGTTGTGTCAGTATTATTGAATTCATGAAACCACAGCTGTAAACTTTCAACACTCCCTCTCCAAATAAGTAGAATGTTGTCGATGTACCTCTTGTAAAACATTACTTGAGGTATATCCTTAGACCATAGAAACTTATTTTCAAAACCTGCCATAAATAAATTGGCATACGATGGGGCCATGTTCGACCCCGTCGCCATGCCTGCTACCTGAAGAAAAAAAGGATCTCTCAAATGTAAAATTATTTTTCGTTAAGCAGAATTCGGCCAGTTGAACCACAAATTCTATGGGTGGGCCCACATATTTGTCAGAAGCCACCAACTGTTACCTCATAGTGTCTAGACCTGCCTGATAAGGAATTATGGTGTACAGACTATTTACATCCAACACCACTACCAAATCATTAGCTTCAATCTTTATCTCCTTTAATAGTCTTAAGAGTTCACTTGAGTCCAATAAAAAAGCTCTGTTGTCCTGTACTACTGGTTGCAACAAAAAATCAACATATTGAGCTATCAGTTGTAAGAGTAAATTTCTGGAGGAAAATGTTTGCGTCCTGGGGGCTTGTCTAAGGTTTTATGTATCTTCGGTATAGAGTACAGGATAGGGATTCTAGGGAAACTTGTTACCATTTGTTTACCCAGAGATTCAGTCAAATATCCTTGTGAGACACCAAAACTAATGAGCACCTCTAACTGCTTCTTAAATCTATCTGTAGGGTCAAACAGAAGTTTTTCATAAGTATTAGAGTCGTTCAATTGCAACATAATATCCTCACGGTAGTTGACATAGTCAAGCAGAACAATCGCCCTGCCCTTATCTGTGGGGCGGATCACTATAGTTCTATCGTTCTGAAGAGTCTTAATGGTCTCACATTGTGCTCTAGTCAAATTATCCTTCCACTTAATTCTGGGAAATCTATCAAGTTCTTGTTCCTGCACCATCCTTATAAAGGTTTTTATGCTGGAACTCCAATTGACAGGATCAAACTTGTTTTCCCGTCCTGTAATATAGAATCCCCTTCCTGGTGTCCTCTCCTTGTATTGAAAAAACTCTTTAACCTTAAGTTGTCTCTGAAATGTATTTACATCAATCAAAAATTCAAGTTCTCCCATTCTTTTATTCGGGACAAAGGAAAGACCCTTATTCAACAAGCTGGTTTCCTGTTCATTAAGAATGTGGGAACTTAAATAAATGACTATATTGCACTCGTCAGTTATCTGCCCCTGCGTACTGTAACTGACCCTTCTGCGTCCTGAGAAATGGTCGCTTCCACCTCCTCCCCCCGTGATTAGGTTTGTACCCCTAAAAAAGATCTATTGTCATTAATGTTTCTACGACCAAAGGAGTGGGTTTCTGGGCTATCTCGCCCCCAGTGATCTCCCTGTCTGTGTCGGATGTGTCAGCCCCACTCGAGTCAATAGTCTCGAAAGTGACCCGTCTAGGTTTTTGTCTTCTCTGTGGTTGTCCTTCACTAGAGTTGGTGAGCCACCTATATACCTATATACTCTTCTGTGAAAAGCACACTGGTCTAAAAGAGGCTGCTTCCGGGTGGTAAATCGCCATAGAACAAGCCAATGAGCTGTTGTTCGTTCCTGGTAGAGCGCTTCTCTCTTTGTATGCAAATTATTATGACCCTGGGGAAGTCTCCCTATGGGTGATGGGGGAAACCAGACGTGGACTCCTTGCCCAGTGTGCTTAGAGGAATGTGGCTGCACCTCACTAACGAGGCCCATAGGAGGCCGAAACAATCGTCTGGGGTTGTCATGTTCCTTGTTCAGAGGAGAATTGCCTGGTATTTCGGGGCTGGACTGACCTTACTTGGCGGGATCAGACTGATATATTTCAGGAAAATTTTCTTCTGTGAAAAGCACACTGGTCTAAAAGAGGCTGCTTCCGGGTGGTAAATCGCCATAGAACAAGCCACTGAGCTGTTGTTTGTTCCTGGTAGAGCGCTTCTCTCTTTGTATGCAAATTATTATGACCCTGGGGAAGTCTCCCTATGGGTGATGGGGGAAACCAGACGTGGACTCCTTGCCCAGTGTGCTTAGAGGAATGTGGCTGCACCTCACTGACGAGGCCCATAGGAGGCCGAAACGATCGTCTGGGGTTGTCATGTTCCTTGTTCAGAGGAGAATTGCCTGGTATTTCGGGGCTGGACTGACCTTACTTGGCGGGATCAGACTGATATATTTCAGGAAAATTTTCTTCTGTGAAAAGCACACTGGTCTAAAAGAGGCTGCTTCCGGGTGGTAAATCGCCATAGAACAAGCCACTGAGCTGTTGTTCGTTCCTGGTAGAGCGCTTCTCTCTTTGTATGCAAATTATTATGACCCTGGGGAAGTCTCCCTATGGGTGATGGGGGAAACCAGACGTGGACTCCTTGCCCAGTGTGCTTAGAGGAATGTGGCTGCACCTCACTGACGAGGCCCATAGGAGGCCGAAACGATCGTCTGGGGTTGTCATGTTCCTTGTTCAGAGGAGAATTGCCTGGTATTTTGGGGCTGGACTGACCTTACTTGGCGGGATCAGACTGATATATTTCAGGAAAATTTTCTTCTGTGAAAAGCACACTGGTCTAAAAGAGGCTGCTTCCGGGTGGTAAATCGCCATAGAACAAGCCACTGAGCTGTTGTTCGTTCCTGGTAGAGCGCTTCTCTCTTTGTATGCAACCTATATACCCTACCCTTTTCGTAGTCGGTTTTAACAGTGTCAAGCTTTTTGTTTTTGTATGTATCTATTTGTACCCTCAGTTTATGGAGCCAATCTTTTCTAGTATCCTCAACAAGTGTTCGCTTGTGCACTTCTTCAAAAGATTTAATTTCACTTTTTACCGTTTGTAATAGTGATGTCACTTCTTCTATGACCAAAAGTATCAAATCTAGCGAACACTTATTGAGGATATTAAACCATTTACGTTTAAAGTCTGGGTTATCTCTACCAAACATAGGAATATTCCTAAACCTCTATGTATCTGGTTCAGACGAAAATATTCAGATAAAAAGCTACCATGTAGGAAAAGATCGACTTCCCTTTTTCTTAATTTTAGCAGAGAGAAATATAAATTTGTAGGGGTCTCACTAACTGTGCGTGAAATGGGTGCAAACAGAATCTTAGCTGCGTCCTCACTCGAGAATGATACAATGCCAGTTTGGGCTAGTCTTTCTTGAACAGCTGTATCCTCGGTATGTGTTGTTTCATTCAACATATTCTCTCTGGATCCACACAGTCCCTCTTAGGATAGAAAAAGCAAAAAGTCCAACCTTGTGTGCTGCCAGATCATTGATAAATAAACTTCAAATCCAGGAATCACAAGGATACCCAGAAGCAGATGGAAGGAGAGGTCCTGATATAGCCAAGTACTGGGGGCTCTTCACAAATACAAACATCAAGCAATCCAAAATGTGAATCCGCCCTCCTGGGGTCAACCACCCGGTCCCTCTGTGTACATACAGCAAGCTTCAACAAAATCAGAGGCAAACCAGGCTTTCTTCAAAACAATTAGTCAAATTTATTGACGTTTCGGGGAACAAAACTCCCCTTCTTCAGAACACAATAACACACACAAACCGTGCTTAAATAGAGTAAAACACAAACAGGTACTTCCTTCTTCCTATCAAAAAAGGCGCCAAACTGACATAATTTCCGGTTTAGGTTAAAGGAACAGTCTAGTATAAATTAAACATTTATTATTCAGATAGGACTTTTAATTTTAATCAACTTTCCAATTTATTTTTATCATCAAATTTGCTTTTTTCTCTTGGTATTCTTAGTTTTAACTAAACATAGGTAGGCTTGTATGCTAATTTCTAAGCCTTAGAGGGCTGCCTCTTATCACATGCTTTTTAAATCTCTTTTCAACACAAAGAGACAAAAAGTACATGTGGGCCATATAGATAACACTGTGTTCAGGCACACAAGGTTTTTTAAGAATTAGCAAAAAACAATGCTAAATTTAAGACAATAAAGAATATACACTGACACAGTCATGTGATCAGGGGGCTGGAAGAAGGTTTCTAGATACAAGGTAATCACAGAGGTAAAAAGTATATTAATATAACTGTGTTGGTTATGCAAAACTGTGTAATGGGTAATAAAGGGATTATCTATCATATAAAACAATAACAATTCTATGGTAGACTGTCCCTTTAATGTGACCCTGGAAGTTTACAACATCTTGTAATCTTTATATTTACAACAATTGTGTACAAAAGGGGGGGGGGAATCACTTATGTCTCCAGTGGTCCCGTGTATTTAAACAACTCACCATTAATAAACCTAGTTCTACATTGTATGTTAGAGCACAATTTACAATGTACCTCGTTCCATATATTTCTAATATGATGCATAGTGTGTGCAATACTTCACTATATGCTTCTTTAACTTATACTTATACCGGAAGTTACATCACTTCTAGTTCCGGTTGCACCGGAACTCTGCCATCGTGACATCACTTCCGTGACAAATATTTACAATATCACACGTGCAATACGGTGTCCCTTGTAGGTGACTCTCACACATGACAGTGAAATGGCATTACAAGGTATGCACTGTTGCCAATAAAAATTGCCATAATAATGGGTGTTAATGTGACATATTGATTACAATCTGTAACAAAGAATGATGTATATACATAGACATGTACAACCCCCCCCTTGTAAGAAGTAGAATATACATTGATTAAGAGTTGTGACCCTGCTGCCGATCCTCTGAGCATTCACTTACTGTTGTATTGTCTGTTTTTTTCTGACATTTAAAAATGGTTGATCACGTAATGTTTGTTGGTATATTCTTACTGGCTGTTCTAATTGTCGTCTGGTTTAGGCTTATTTGTTATGTAAACACGGACACCGTATTGCACGTGTGATATTGTAAATATTTGTCACGGAAGTGACGTCACGATGGTAGAGTTCCGGTGCAACCCGAACCGCAAGTGACGTAACTTCCGTTATAAGTAAACGCATATAGTGAAGTATTGCACACACTATGCGTCATATAAGAAATATATGGAACGAGGTACATTGTAAATTGTGCTCTAACATACAACTAGGTTTATTAATGGTGAGTTGTTTAAATACACAGGGCCACTGGAGACATAAGTGATTCCCCCCCTTTTTGTTCACAATTGTTGTACGTATAAAGATTGTTGTAATAACCTGGAAGTGAAATTATGTCAGCTTGGCGCCTTTTTTGACAAGAAGAAGTAGGTACTTGTTTGTGTTTCACTCTATTTAAGCACGGTTTGTGTGTGTTATTTGTGTTCTGAAGAACGGGAGTTTTTTTCCCCAAAACATTGAATAAATTTGACTAATTGTTTTGAAGAAAGTCCGGTTTGCCTCTGATTTTGTTGAAGCTTGAGAGATATATATATATATATATATATGCAGGAAAAAAGGCACTCACTGGTCCAGAGTAAAAAATAACATTTAATAGTTTAAGTTAAAAATGCATGACGTTTCGGAGGCATTCCACCCCCTTTATCAAATGCAAAATACAGACAGTTTGAATGTACAAAAAACGATTAACATATACATTACCCCTTCACCTTAAATAACCCTGTGGCATCTGATGGCGCCAAGCCGCAATCGCGGCTTGCATGGTGCTAAACCGGAAGTCATATGACCGGAAATCGCGTCATCCACGTGAACCACGTGGTGACGTCGGTTGTCATGGTGACAACTGTTTGTTGTCTGACGATATTCTCAGACAATAAGGAAATGTCTATCGACAGGGTACAAATACTTATGTTAAACGATAACAAAAAATCCTATTGTCATCATTAAAAGAAGCTATAGAATATCGCAGTTTTTTGTACATTCAAACTGTCTGTATTTTGCATTTGATAAAGGGGGTGGAATGCCTCCGAAACGTCATGCATTTTTAACCTAAACTATTAAATGTTATTTTTTACTCTGGACCAGTGAGTGCCTTTTTTCCTGCATATATATTCGATGATCTCCTTGAAGTGCACCCTGGAAGTTGCTACATTTTATATGGAGTGCCTCTCTCACTGACTTCTAGCTATCTACATTTCCTGATTGTGCACCCTACCTATGTTTACACTGCTGAACTGAATTTATTTAAAATTTTATACTACAACTGCTTGGATTTCACAAAAAACGGACTTATCTGAAAAGGTTTTTATCTTCTAATTTTTCTAAATTTTTCTTTACCCTATCTTACTTGAATATGGAGGACTACCCGGAATTGACATCTTTACCGGAGACTATCTCAGTTATCCAGGATGGAGATGAAGTGAATACAGATACATTTGTATACACAGATGAAGACATGAACAGGATTCTTGTTGCAGCAGACCTGAGTGAGTTGAGGGGTGAAACCCCCATTAATGTATATCATAAGCTACTTAATTTGAGGAAAAGGTTAACTGATTTTCACTTACATGCAGTCTATCTCTCTAACTATCACAGGAATAAACAAATCCCTAGGGGTTTCAGAATGAAAAATGTTCCCACTATTGGTCGCTCCAATCCTGAGTTTTGTCGCAGGTGGTGCTCCATTTTAAACAAATGTTCCTATGACCTCATATTATTGGTCATTGAGGAACTAACCAGATTAGAAAATAAAATGAAAATAGAGATTGATGCCATTAAATCAAGTAGTTTGGAGATCATGACCGGCGACGAAACTCAGGATTGGGTCACTAAACTAGAAACACAAATTAAGAAATATAAAAGTGATCTTGTGAGTTTTAAAAATAGAAAATTAACATCTGTTGAAAGTGACTATAGGGAAAAACGCGTGTATAGATGGCTGTATGGTAAGGATCAGGATATATCTCGTGGCAGACGCAGATTCAATAGGACTAGGAACACACTTGGTACTATTGATACTAGTGGTGGGGACTCATCAGAAGGTGACACAAATGATGATAAACAGAATAGACAAGCACCAGGGTCAAACGCGGCTTCTTTTTCTGGGGTAACGACCAGAGCAGCCACAAAACCACCACTAGGATCGAATACAAGAAAAGACACAAGAGAACCCACATTAGACGGGGGGGGGGGATACCACAAAAAAGAGAAACCAAAAGAAAAAATAGACACTGTGTTTAACCTCAGTGACCGTTGTCTTACTGAGGCTGAACATGGTGTATTGAACCGTGGCCTTTCATTTGTACCGACTCCCAAATGTAACAAATTTGATAAAATTGTAGATACACATAGTCTACAGAGGAAATTAAAATTAAAGGATTTTTTTAAGGATAAAAATATAACCACCTATGATGAATCTGTCTTTAAACCTAAATCTACCTTTGAACCGGCTAACACTCACCCAACTATCAAAGGTTATACACGTATGATCTGTCATGACATTGATTTAGACCAGGCCACACCAGGCTTTTCTAATCTATCCCCTGATGAGTACAGGGCCATCAGGGATCTGAATGATGACAAGTCAATTATCATAAGACCTGCAGATAAAGGGGGAGGGATTGTCCTTATGAATTACCATGACTATCGGCAGGAGGCTCAACGCCAATTAGCTGACAACAAAGTTTATGTACGCTTGAGGGGCAACCCCACTGCCACATTCAAAAAACAAATTGATCAGACCCTGAGGTCTGCAAGGGAAGCATGCGTCTTAAGTGATAAGGAATTTGATTTTTTGACCGTAAACTTTCCCATAGTCCCAGTACTTTATTTGTTACCCAAAGTGCACAAGACACTTGATCAACCCCCTGGCAGACCGATTGTGTCTGCCAGGGGTTCATTGTTCTCCAATATAGCCAAATTTATTGATCATCACCTTCAACCAGTTGTTAAGGATACTTTCGCTTATCTACAGGATTCCCCTAGTCTGATTAGAGTTCTGAGAGCTTTTGATTCCCTGCAGGCTGGTGACATCCTGGTCACCATGGACGTTGACAGCCTGTACACTTCCATCCCTCATGAGGGAGGGGTGCAGGCTGTCAGGTCCATGGTGGTGGGATCTCATCTGTATAAGGGACCTCCCATTGAGTTTCTGTTGGATTTACTGCAGATTTGTCTTGAAAAGAATTATTTTAAATTTGAGAGGGACTTCTACTTGCAGATCTCGGGGACTGCCATGGGGTCAAACATGGCCCCCACGTATGTCAACCTCTACATGTCCTGGTACGAGCGTATTTTAATGCGTCCTCAGGACATAGTAGAGGTGGTATATTACACAAGATATATTGATGACATCCTTTTGATTTGGCGTGGGACCCCGGAAACTTTGATATCCTGGGTAAATGGACTAAATAATTTATCTAGCCCTATCAAATTTAAACTTGAATTTGACATTGACAAAGTACATTTTTTGGACCTTAATATTTTTAAGGTAATTGACAAAGAGGTATGTAGGTTTGGCACATCCCTTTACACCAAGCCCACTGACCGTAATTCTCTATTAGATGCACGGAGCTATCATCCCACACACCAGAAAAAAGGGATAGTAGCTTCCCAGCTCACTCGGGTTCTGCGCAACAACACTGAGGCACACAATAGAACAACACAACTTAATGAGATGTCAGAAAAATTGATCACACGTGGATATGATAGAAAGATGGTTATGGACATTAAAGAGGAAGCCACAAAACGTTTTGAGGGCAATGTAACCAGAGCAAAGGAAATTAACAACTCAGAGGAGAAAATCAACTTCATAACTACATTTGATCCAATGCACCAAAAAGTTGCTGGAGCAATCTCTAAACACTGGGACTTGGTATACTCAGACAAGTCTTTACCATTCGTGAAACAACAACATCCTAGAATGGTTTATCGAAGAGCGAGAAACTTGCGGGACCTGCTAGTAAAAACGGATCCAACTAGGTGCTATGAGAATACTACATGGCTGAAATCCCACAAAAAAGGCTGCTTTAAATGTGGCGACTGTACCACTTGTGATAGCATGCTTAAAGGTGACACTTTTCAGCATCCACATACGAACAAGCGCTACAAAATCAAACACAGACTCTCATGCATGAGTACCCATGTGATTTATATGTTGATTTGCCCCTGTTCCCTTGTCTATATAGGGAAAACGGTCACCACGTTTCGGGAGCGTATGGCCAATCACCGCTGTGCGATCAGGGAAGCCATCAAAAATGGCGACTCTGATCAGCCAGTAGCACGCCATTTCGCCAGACATAACCATGGTGTATCGAGTGTAAAAACCATGTTGATTGATCAAGTACCACCGCTGACAAGGGGAGGTGACAGGGGCAATCGACTCCTACGAATGGAGACAAGATGGATCTATACGTCGGATACAATAGCACCTAGGGGATTGAATACTATGCTGGATTTCTCGCCATTCTATACTGCGAGTTAATCTAACCTCTTTATATGGACTACAACTGTTCATCCCACCATAAAACATATCCACCATCAATGACTTTTAAATATGACTTTTAAATATGACTTTCTATTACTCTCAGTGCATAAGTCCTCAGATATTGTCTGCCATACTCCAGGAGACACCAAGAACACACGATTTAACTAACTGCAGACATATATGTATATACCAATCATTAACCAGGATTTGAGATGGTTAGCGATGAGTTTGTACCCATTTTCCATAATTTTTCTCATATAATTATTTATGGATGGTAATGTGGTATTGCATGTGTGTCTGCTGTTGGTATGGGTTGCTGTATGTTCGCCATATTCATGCTTTTATGTTGCTACACTTGATCGTCTATGATCGAGTACCTTTGTTGTTTTTAATACACTGGCATTCTGACCTATGGCTAAACTGCGATATTCTATAGCTTCTTTTAATGCTGACAATAGGATTTTTTGTTATCGTTTAACATAAGTATTTGTACCCTGTCGATAGACATTTCCTTATTGTCTGAGAATATCGTCAGACAACAAACAGTTGTCACCATGACAACCGACGTCACCACGTGGTTCACGTGGATGACGCAATTTCCGGTCATATGACTTCCGGTTTAGCACCATGCAAGCCGCGATTGCGGCTTGGCGCCATCAGATGCCACAGGGTTATTTAAGGTAAAGGGGTAATGTATATGTTAATCGTTTTTTGTACATTCAAACTGTCTGTATTTTGCATTTGATAAAGGGGGTGGAATGCCTCCGAAACGTCATGCATTTTTAACTTAAACTATTAAATGTTATTTTTTACTCTGGACCAGTGAGTGCCTTTTTTCCTGCATATATATTCGATGATCTCCTTGAAGTGCACCCTGGAAGTTGCTACATTTTATATGGAGTGCCTCTCTCACTGACTTCTAGCTATATATATATATATAATAGATATACAATATACCTATGCCTATTCTTAAAATATACATACTCAGATTATATAATTCACATATATATTAACCAAATGCTTTACTAAACCTGGGAAATAATAGGTATATCGAATGTACATTTATGAAAATATTTATACAGGAAATATATTGTTGTGTAGTTTAAGTCTCTCCTGTTGCCTCCCGGTGTTCAATATGAGGTAATGCAGTCAAAGGGTATTTGGTTGTCAGGAGAGCTAAATTACCAGTAGCCAATGAGAGCTGAGGGCGTACCCAAAAATTACCATAGCCAATGAGAGTTATCCAGACCCAAAGATTTCTCTATTGGGTGATTCAGAAATGGGTAGTATCACTGATATAAGCTCTGCATATGGAAGAGAGGGGGGCCCTTTCGGCTGCTTCTTTTTGTGACTGACTGAGCCTTGCCTATTTTCCTTGTTGCAATCCTGCCTTGCTGCCATTTTGCTTACAGAGAGTTGCGAGTGTGCGAACAGTTTTTTGTAAAACAAATCCTGTTGGGACCTTCTTTCTGGTTAAGTGATTATTGGGCTCACTTATCTTCCAAAATTTGTGCAATATCCCTATATATGACAATAAGAAGAATCTGGGATACTGAAACTCTCAAATATTGGTATCTAGTAATGTATGGCAATGTTTTATAATTTAATATTTTAAATCAAAGATATTCTTTATTGCTGTAGTTTAATTGAAGTTGATATTTAAAAGGTAATTTATAGTTGCAACCTAGTATTAAATAGACCAGTGTATTTCATATATTAAATATACTAGCGTTAAGTCAAGTATTATTGAGAAAAGGGTTAGGCATTAATATTCACAAATTCATTTTTATTTACTGTGATATATTTTAAAAATTACATTCATTATTGTGGTTCAATTGAACTTATTTAATGCCATATTAATTGATAGATGTTGAGTTGATAATATTGTGTTAAATCTCTGGTTGCTTAATTGAAGTACATTTATGTGTGATATTTGCTAAGCGATTCATTTTGAGTTAAGGTTAATTTATAGAAATATTGTGTCCATAATACAGAGGTACCAGACAAATAATTGAATATTAATTTATCTAAAGATTTTTTTCTTAGCGTGTTAAATTACTTTAAGATTCCAATAATGACTTAATACATACACCTGGTCATAAGTGATATTCAGTTTACTACATAAATATAATCTATGTGTTTATAGAGATTAACTGGTCAGAATTTCGGAATTACTTTAATCGAGATTAAATAAAATAATATAACTGGTGGCAACATTAAGATAAATACACCAACATAGTACAGTTGTAATTTACTTCACAATTACTTCTCATTACTTCTGCATAAATGGTGTCCTCCAGTTAGCCCATACATTGCAATTTTGCAGTGTTTTATGTGGTCAATTAAAGGATGTGTTTTGTGATCTTCTAATGATGATGTAATTTGCATTTTTTGGGCCAACAAATGAGTAGAGAGAGCCTATATGCTAAATAGTCTCTGTAGAGAAGGGAATGGTGTAAATGAACAGGGAAAAGGATAGACGCATGATTAGGGAGAGAGGAGAAGAAGATTTGAAGGGCAAAGAAGTAAAGTATATAGTACGTAAATGTTAAACTTTTTTCATTAACTCATATTTTCATATACAGTTTGCAGATTGTCGTGGACTGCATTTTTCAAATCCTGTACATTTGTGCAATCTTGATTTATTTTATCTGTTGCTGGATGTATAAGGCCAATAAAGGATTTGAGTGCAAAGCGTTTGCTGCTAAAAAATTTACTGATGTTTCACGTAATCCATTAGGCGAGAGGTCCTTTTAAAAGGTGAAATCAGTTAAACTGGATATTGATAAAGGATTTGCTTTAATGATGTTTTACAAATAATAATTGTTTTGCCAAATGCAAACACAACCTGAATAACTAAGTTTCATTTCAAGGCATATTTTACACAATTGGTATGTGGTCATTTTCAGGTTATTTTTAACACCTGTATGTTTTTATGTAGATGGTTGTGTAGGTGGACCTTACTGTTAAGGTTATTACATATTAAATAGGTGGCTCACAATAACAGCTATATAGATGATACTACTTTGGATTTCCTGACAGTTGACCACTCGAAGTGTCCGATCGTATACACGATCCCAAAAATCCACAAAGATCTGACGAAACCCCCAGGAAGACCAATAGTCTCAGCGGTTGGATCCTTGTTCCAGAATGTATCAATATACATAGATTTTCATCTCCAAGGCATAGTGAGGAACACAGAGGCCTTTCTACTGGATTCAATACAATTGATACTTATGATACAAAATGTCACATTTCCTGCTCACTGTATCTTGGTAACCCTAGATGTGAACAGTCTGTATACTATTATACCACATGAGCTAGGGATAGAAGCTGTCAGAAGCTTCTTAGTGGCCAGTACAGAGTATGATGGTCCTCCGATTGAGGTGTTCCTGGATTGGCTCTTGATGGTATTAACTCATAACTATTTTCGATTTGAAGATAAGTACTACCTACAAATGGTCGGAACGGCCATGGGATCGAGCATGGCGCCATCATACGCCAATCTCTTTATGGCTTGGTTTGAGGAGAAATACATCTTCCTTGACCGCAATCCTGATGTTCTGTTGTACAAACGCTACATTGACGACCTGTTTGTTGTTTGGGGTGGTACTCAAATGGAGTTGGATCTATGGATCAATCAACTCAACACAGCTGAACCCTCAGTTGGATTCAAAAGTGAGCAGAGTTATGAACAAATCCACTTCTTGGACCTTTGTATCTTCAAAACAGCAACAGAGAATGGATATAGATTGAACACTACCTTGTATTCTAAACCGACAGACCAGAACACCGTCTTACAAAGTGACAGCTTCCACCCCAGACAATTAAAAGCAGGCATCATCAAATCACAACTGTTGAGAGTTATACGTAATAACTCTGATCTCATTAAACAGGCTAAGCAACTACAGGATATGAAGATGAAATTCATAGAGAGAGGGTACAGCCCAGGACTAGTGGAGCAAGTCCTTAATGAAGTGTCTCACTTGAATCAATCGTCATTGATTGAAAGGAAACCAAAGACGGGTGAAGATGATAATAAATTAAATTTTGTGACCTCATACAGCCCAGTATCAAATAAAATTGGTGGTATTGTCCGCCAGAACTGGTACTTGATAAGGGACGACCACTCTTTGCCCTTTGCTGGATCATCACCACCCAGAGTGGTGCATAGGAGTAACCAGAATCTTAGATCCATGCTTATGAAAACGGATCCATGGAAGAAACCCCAAACCTGGCTGGCCAATGCCAAGCCAGGATGTTTCAAGTGTGGTAATTGTGTCACATGTAACTCGCTGCTAACTGGTTCTAAGTTCCACCATCCCCATACTAATAAGACCTACTTAATTAGGCATCGCCTAACTTGTACTTCTCAGTTTGTGGTGTATTTTTTGACTTGCCCATGTGGCCGTTATTACGTTGGTAAGACCACCACTACCTTCAGGGAGAGGCTTGCCAATCATAAAAGTGCCATTAGGGCTGCACTGAAGGATGGCAGCTCGGACCAGCCTGTGGCACGCCACTTTCTTGAACACAATCATTCAGTGTCATCCTTGAAAGCGATGCTCATTGACATGGTGATCCCCCCCAGAAGGGGTGGCAACAGGCATAATGAATTATTATGCTGTGAAAGCCGCTGGATCTATCGGCTGAACACACTTAGCCCTCATGGACTTAACATGCATTTAGATTATTCTGTGTTTTATTAATTTAATTATGTACTTGCTGATGTATTGGTCTTGACACTGTCTATACATAGTATTCACTACCTCCCCCATATCTTGTAATTTGATTTTTTTTCCAATTTGTCTCCCTCTCTGCTTTGATGATACACTGGATGGGTTCCCCAATTTTATATTAAATGTTGCTCAATGGTGTGAGCACTACCATTTTTTGACTCTGTGAGGGGGAACCATGGTGTGTGCCGTTATAGGATTTTTCCCACTAAAATATTTCCTATAGAGTTTTGCTCTACAGACTTCCCCCTCCTTGTGGGACATCTGTTTGAGCTATATCTATTGGCTGATGTACCCCTTGCATTGTCATTTGTTTTCAACTCTGTAAACTATTGGTCATGCCTTTTACTATGTATTTAAGGTTTTATATGGGACGTTAGTGTGCACTCTTTTATAGTTTGAATATGTTATCCAATCCTCACTTATTTGGTTCTATACTTCTGTCCCACGTGTTAGTTTATAGCATCTTAATGGCTGCGGTCTCAACAACAGCTGAATTCAGTTACTATGGAGTTAATTAGGGCATTCATTCCCTATCTATTTTGTTCTATATGTTTGGTGCACAGACCAGGTCCAGCATCTTAAGTGTCTGCTGTGTTGCTAGCAGCTGAACACTGTTACCATTTAGCTAATTAGTGCATTTAGCACTGTCAGGTCTTATCCGTAGTTTATTCAGCTGTTTTACGTTTGCTTCTGACACACCCCTAAGGCCAACCAATGAGAGCCTGGTGAACTTGTCTTAAACAGTTTCCGGTCTTTGACAGCGGCATTCTATTCTGCCGGTGGCGTTGAGTGCGGCTGCAAGTCGCCGATATGAGGTATTGTACTGTAGCTGTTTCTTATCAGTGTGGCCCAAAACATGGGGGTTGTCTAAGTTTTCGCTAGGGCCGTGGGTGCCATATTTAGTTATCTGTGGTTGTGATACGCATAAGGTATGATGATGATATAGGGTAATTATCTTACTGTAATTAGGTTTGCCTACATATGTTCTGGGAGTTATATCCCTGTGGGAACGGTATTGATAGACAATTTATTGAGCTTATATTATGTGATGTGGGGTTCATATGAATTTCAGTTTGGTGTTACAGGGTAGTAACCGCTGTGAAGTGTTGGTTAGAGACATGCATGTTTACTCAGGTGTTACGAGTATGACTATAAAATGTGGACTTAAGGCTAGTTTTTGAAATTAGGGCTCAGCGTGACTATTGCACGCAATGTTTGTATACTAGGTGCGAGGTGAATGAGCATCAGCAATATTGTTACAGAATCTATTTGTTGCTGTTACATAACCCTGGTCTAAATGTTTGATGGGTAAGATATCATAGTGATAGCCTTTGAATCTGGATGACTTAAGCATTGTGTGTGTGATAGTCTGTTCCTCGAGTTTTAGTACTTGTAGGGTGATGCTATCTGGCTAAGGCTCTTTAGTATTTGGTTTAGCTGTGTATACCGGGCAGCAGGGTATTGACTATAAATGACATACTATGGGGATTTGTCACCTTGATGAGTGGTGCCTGGCTGGCATACCTCGTTTAGGGGTATCTGTTTCAACATACAAAAAAGTTGTTTAATTAAGTATTGTGCTCCAATCTGATTGGACGCATTATAACTACTGTACATGATATGTTAGGTGGTCTTAGAACCTGTGGCGGTTGCTAATGAGGTATGGGGACTTACTGGTCTCTCTTGAAGGGTTTTACATGTATATGACATGACAACATATGCTGAATTTTCACAAAACAAAAACTGTTCAGATGTACGGTGTTTCATTGACAAGTGGTTAGCACACTCTTTGGTTGTTTGCAATAATTTTATTATATACTCCACCAGAGTATATCCAGAGCAGATTGAGAGTTTTGGAGGGTTCTGTATTGTTGTATCTCCTTGCGCTATGTGTATGGGTTTGCTTTATTTTTTATTTTTATTTTCATTTTTATTATCATGTTTACTTTTATTTTTTGTGGGTTTATTTTTCTGCCTGCAAACAATTTGGTGGTGGGATTACGTATTGATTTTGTGTGGTGTTTTCAATTTTGCTATTTTTTCTTCTTTGTTCAACAGTTGTTCATTTGTCTTGATGAAGGCTTCCATGTAAGCCGAAACGTCGATCTATCCTTATGACTTTCTAATGTTGTTGTTATAAACAATAAACTTATTTTGATGTATAAAAATCCTGAGAGTGCCCTCCCTTTCCTAGCTCTTATCTAAATTCCATTGAGGATTGCACCCAGGTGCTTCATTATTGCCTGAAGCTGGAGTGCTGGAACACATGCTAATTACATATTAAATAGGGATATCTAAATAAATACATGTCACATTAACCCATACCGGTGGTAATACATTTTTCACTTTGCCTACTCTTACAGAATTTAAAGTGAGATAAACTTTGTAGTCAATAGAATGTTCAGCTACAACATATGCTAACTGCCACGAGAGTATAAGGTAAGGTACCTACCACCATGGATTGATATGGTATTTTGGATGACAACATTGCCCAATCTTGTTACAGAATTAGGTGCTTAAGGGCCATAGATAAAAGGTCATATTTTGTGTCTCAGTAAGAGCTGCTCAGTCCATGGAGACATTGCAAGTGGGAACATGGAATCTGGAAATTAGGTTGGCTTATAACGCAAATACAGAAACATGTACATTAATGAATCAGTGACTAGGGAAGGAGCTCTGGCATACATACAAAAGGCCAGATCTTAATCAGGATATTAAGGCATTAGTAGTCATAAGGTTAGTACAGTGAAAAGTACTGTCAAAGGGCGATGATGAGATACCAGCATGGAACAGACAATGTGGGAAAAATGTAAGCAGGTTAGCACAGATAGGGAACTGAAACAAAAGACAGTCATGATAACATTAAGACAAAGTGGAGAGTGAGGAAACTAAGGAAGAAAAGCAAAAAGTCATAGCACAGAGCCACAAGCCTTTCAGCAAACCTGCATTCTGGTGCACAGTCATGTGAAAGCATTCACAGTGCACTGTACATATGACAAGGACTGCATAGGGAATTGAGATATTACTATATCTATTATCTTCAGTCTTTAAAGAGAACAACTAAAGGGCTGTGTCTAAGAAAGTTTGAAAGATTTGACGTGCGATACAGAGACACAAATGTATGCTCATCAGTATTCTCAGCCCTATAATTTTTCATTGTTTTCCCTCTCAATTTCCACCCCCGCACAATATTCCAGCTATCACTATATTCTTTTTTACACTCCACATCTCATCACTATGGATCACAGCTTATTTATCACACTTCCATTTCTTTAATATCTGCCCCATCTTCAATATCTACACAATATTTCTTATTCACTTTATTATCTTTAGCATGGTTGATTAAAAATAATTCGTATTTTGAAATGCTGATTAGAAATGTGGTTCCTGAGTTGAAGATATCTGTGTACCATTGTACAAATGTTATCTGTAACAATACTAACACATACATTTAATTTGTTTCATCTTAACAAAAGGACTACAAACTTTAGGTTTGATTCAACAAATTCAGCTTCAGCCTTTTTCATTTCTTCTTCTGTTCCGTTACAAGTCATTGAAGTTTACACCAGAATCATTGGACAGTTTATTTAACATTAGATTTTCACCCAATGGTAGCAATAAATATCAAATGGAACAAAGAATCGTTCGCTATTAGCGATATTATCTGCAAGATGTACAAGGCAAAAGCATATTATGAACATGTTCTAAAACAAACTTGCAATTAGGGCTTTGAAGAAAGATCCTGTGGGAACAAAAGCGTTCTCTTTGCATAACGAGCCTATGCATGAACAGTTGATGGGAAACAATGAAATTCTTGGCATAACCTATGTGTTGAGAAGGGCCAAACCCAGTGAGTACCTCCTGCAAGAATAGATGAGGAACCCTGGCGCAATGTATAGCTAATGTTGTGTGCAGCTCACCTGCAATTCTGCTATTTTTGCTAAAGTGTACAGAGCATTAACTATGCATTGTGCAGGGCTATCTTGGAGCTTCTAACTGAAGATACCCACTAGGTTAGGCCCTTCATGATGCATAGCTAATACAGGGAATTGAAAGGTTTCAGTTCATCTACAATTCCCCTCTTTGCTAATAGACCCATACATATTTGTAAAGATGTTGCTATAGAGAACAGTCTTCACTACTGGATATTAATAACAAAAATTCTGAAGATTAAAAATAAAACCTTTACACAGAAATATATACGTTATCTTGCACTTCTGTAAGTGCAGTTGGATTTGCACACATAACGTTGTAGCCATGTAGATATGCTATTCTTTTTATACCTAAAGCAGTGTCTTATTGGGGTATGATGAGTCATAGAAAATTGTTAGTTGAGCATTGAAAATGCACCAATGCATACAACACACCCGACTTTAAGTGAAAGAAATGTAGTAAAATAATAATGAAGTAAAAATATAGAATAAGTGAATCTGTCCTAACAACTTCAGAGAGAGAGAGAGTGATGACAAGGCAAGTCAGCTTCCATAAATGAATTACAGAAGAGGAAAAATATGCCAAGATGGCTTCCTCTAGTTTGGTAACAGATCCACTTTGAACATTTTTTATTTTCTTTGGTTTCTAGCACTTTGTATGTCAAAAGAGGGGATTGATCACCTCTCTGCTACTTAAGAATTAACCCTTGTAGTTTCACATATCCAAATTGAGGATAAATTAGTGGCCCCCTACTCATTAAATGCTTAATTACATTGTAAGACACTTAAAATTAATAATAGACAGTCTCAGTACTTAACCATCTGTGGAAATCCATATTTTACCCCGGACTAAATTCCAGAGCCTTTAGCAAATGGAAACTGAAAGGCCTGTCCCTGATATTCCACATTGAAGATGCAGAATTAAAGGTGGCTAAAACTTTTAGCACTTTAGCTCAACAGTTTACACTATCTGCAAAATAATTTTTTGCATATCTTCAAGTTAGGCACTATTATGAGACAATAACTAGAGAGTATAAGGTACCTACCACCATGGATTGAGATGGTATTTTGGATGACAACATTGCCCAATCTTGTTACAGAATTAGGTGCTTAAGGGCCATAGATAAAAGGTCATATTTTGTGTCTCAGTAAAAGCTGCTCAGTCCATGGAGACATTGCAAGTCGGGTACATGGAATCTGGAAATTAGGGTGGCTTATAACGGATCCAATTCAGAAACATGTACATTAATGAATCAGAGACTAGGGAAGGAGCACTGGCATACATACAAAAGGCCAGATCTTATTCAGGATATTAAGGCATTAGTAGTCATAAGGTTAGTACAGTGAAAAGTACTGTCAAAGGGCGATAATGAGATACCAGCATGGAACAGGCAATGTGGGAAAAATGTAAGCAGGTTAGCACAGATAGGGAACTGAGACAAAAGACAGTCATGATAACATTAAGACAAAGTGGAGAGTGAGGAAACTAAGGAAGAAAAGCAAAAAGTCATAGCACAGAGCCACAAGCATTGCAGCAAACCTGCATTCTGGCGCACAGTCATGTGAAAGCATGCACAGTGCACTGTACACGACAAGGACTGCATAGGGAATTGAGATATGACTATATCTATTATCTTCAGTCTTTAAAGAGAACAACTAAAGGGTTGTGTCTAAGAAAGTTTGAAAGATTTGACGTGCGATACAGAGACACAAATGTATGCTCATCAGTATTTTCAGCCCTATAATTTTTCATTGTTTTCCCTCTCAATTTCCACCCCCGCACAATATTCCAGCTATCACTATATTCTTTTTTACACTCCACATCTTATAACTATGGATCACAGCTTATTTATCATACTTCCATTTCTTTAATATCTGCCCCATCTTCAATATCTACACAATATTTCTTATTCACTTTATTATCTTTACCATGGTTGATTAAAAATAATTCCCTTTCTTGGCATCATAAGTCTGGTCATGTCACTCATTGGCTCCGGATATTATCACATCAATTATTTTTCAATTATGCATGAAGTAGTCATGTCCGTATTTTAAAATGCTGATTAGAAATGTGGTTCCTGAGTTGAAGATATCTGTGTACCATTGTACAAATGTTATCTGTAACAATACTAACACATACATTTAATTTGTTTCATCTTAACAAAAGGACTACAAACTTTAGGTTTGATTCAACAAATTCAGCTTCAGCCTTTTTCATTTCTTCTTCTGTTCTGTTACAAGTCATTGAAGCTTACACCACAATCATTGGACAGTTTATTTAACATTAGATTTTCACCCAATGGTAGCAATAAATATCAAACGGAACAAAGAATCGTTAGCTATTAGCGATATTATCTGCAAGATGTACAAGGCAAAAGCATATTAAGAACATGTTCTAAAACAAACTTGCAATTAGGGCTTTGAAGAAAGTTCCTGTGGGAACAAAATCGTTCTCTTTGCATAGCCAGTAAGTAGGACAATAGATCACCTCATGTTAAAACATGGAATCACAGGTCCAGAAGAGGAATTTAACAACTATGGTGTTTGAATACTGAGTATATATTGTTGTGTTATTTTTTTTAACAAATCATATGGCAGTTGTAAAGATTTTTACAATGAAAGATTTTCACTGACTATTCATGGCAGCATTGCAAATGGGATATATTAACCCTCCTACCAAATATTACCTAGTCTTTTCCTGCTGTCTCAGCACTTTTCACTGTGATGTTAGGTTCCTTTATACTGAGGGATCTACTCAATATAGAGTGAAGTTCGGGTCCTTATTTGTGCCCTCGAACTTCACTTGTGATGTTCACAATTTCGCCAGGAAAGCTTATTGACGCTATTGTATGTAATCAAGCTGGGTTTTTTTAGGTCGAATTTGACTTAAAAAAATATGTCATTCGAGAGTAAACTAAGCCAAACAGCATATTTGTCTTATACTGCTTACAAAAAGTGCAACCTATATTTGAATTTCTAATATTTCAATTAATTTCAAGTTTATTTTTGTTAGCCGATCCACGTTAAGATTGATAACATCTAAACCAGAGCCTAATTTCCCCATGAACTAAATAAATTAAATTAAGTGCAGATTAATGTAGAGTATTTGGAAATAATTAAGGATCTAGGCTTAGGAATAAAAACTGCGGGACGCACAAAAGAATTCATGCTGCATTTAAAACGGGGCAACATTCTATTACATACCTCCTAACATTTCAAATGGCCAAAGATGAACAATTTTATTTTTGTGGGAGCGGCTGAAGGCATGGCTATAGGTGGGGCATTACCTGAACATTTTCAGTGACTTTATGGCCAATTGGTAACTATTAATATAATTTGAAAAGTCATTCAGAGTAAAAAATAAAGTAGTTTATTTACATTTAAACACAATTAATTGTGGGTTTTATTGACCTGGAGCACTTTAAATAAGTTATACAAAAGAAAAATTCTGAGCTCCCAGAAAAGAGGGACAACAAAGGAAAGAGGTACAGGGGGGCTTGGATGCAAAATAGGGACTGCCCCTCCTAAATAGGGACACTTGGGAGGTATGATTTTTGTGCAGTGTGTACTAAATATATATAGTATTAAACCTGTTTTTGTTTGTAGATGGTGAAGCTGCAACTTTGGAGGGAATTTTATCTTTTACTACAGGAGAAGATTGTGTGCCTCCTCTTGGATTTGCCATAGAACCAAGCATTGAGTGAATGCATTGCACAGATGCAGATAAATATATGTTTCAGCTTGCAAATACTTGTATTAATTGTTTAAAAATTCCCATTTACGACACTTACTGATTATTCAAATCTAAAATGGATTTTGCAGTCGTCAATACCCAAGGATTTGGAAGGCAGTAAATGCATTCTCATTTATATTAAAAAAAATATAATCTTGCAAGAAAGAAAACAAACAAAAAAGGCTCATGCAAACATGCATACCTAAATATTTTTAAACAATCTAGGTATGTCTATATGATATACATTTTCTATAGATAGCTGTACACTAAAGAGGTGATTAACTGTATATATTAGGCTATGAATGATATGTGATAACAGTATTGAGAGAAATAGCAGTTCCTTTTTGCGCATTGAAATAAAATAAAATAATACATTATGCTACACTGCTATATACAAAACTATGTATCATGATAATATGCCTGGTTAAAATTAGGAAAAATAAAATTTGGTAATCAAGTTCATATAGAATTGTTGACAACAATAAGGATGTTTGAATTAAGAGTATATGTACCTTTAAGAAATTCTCTATTTAAACCTAGAGGAGTCTGGGTATCCTGTAAGCAGTGAACAAGTGCTACCTCAGCACGAAACATGTCTGCAGCAGGAACCCAGCAGTCCTTATTCACTGTATATTAATTGTTTAAAGCTGTGTCAGTTTGGACTATGCTTTAGTCTGTTTTTATTACTTGGATCAATAAAGCCTTTTTACATTATTCTCCGGGAAGTGCCTGAGTTACCTTTTGTACTTTTATATATATATATATATATATATATATATATATATATATATATATATGTGTGTGTGTGTGTGTGTATTCACCTTTAAAGGGACAGTCAACCCAAAAATTACTTTAACTTTTTTAGATTAGTTAACTAACTATCTTTACAGTAAACTAGCCAAATTTCCATCTAAATAAACTTTGGCAGAAAATAAACTTACTAGATCTCATCTGGCAGTTTGGAAATGGCTGCCTGACCCCTCCTTCTCTGACGTCTCCCAAAGGCTTGCACTAGTACAGGATCCTACTCTAGTCTCGTCCCTGCGCGCTCCTGCAATTTCAGCTAACAGCTGTTCATGCCCGGCCGGCACTCACTGCCTCTCATCCATGCTGTGTGCTGTGTGTTACAGAGACTGAGAGGCAGTGAGTGCCGGGCAGGCAGCGATATAATGGTCTGAGAGTAGAGAGAAATGATATGATGGTTTCACCTATTTGATTCTACAGAAAGAAATACAATTTGCTTACTAAGCAGAGGCTTCATAACGTTCCTTGTTACACAAAATGTCATATCCTGTATAAAAAAAAAAATTACGCTGAGCTGCAGGGTTTATTCTAATAATGTTATGTGAAGTTTCTGTTATAATCAGGGAATATTGTAACAAGATTATTACGTTATTGATTTAACCACTTCTGCCCAGGAACAGTCTCTTCTTCAAAATCACCGTAGAGCACAGCTTGATTGCAGCCCGGCGTAGAAATAGGAGTTAATTTTTTATAGTTTTTCAGGTCTGAAAGGTTTGTCTACACCTTTATGTATCCTATAGCGTAATGGCAGTAAGAAGATTCCCCCTCCCCGCCTGCAGCGTTATACCGACACACATACCCAGTGTCCAAGTGTCTATGAGCAGTGTCGGGCGGGGCCTGGTGTGTGACTGGGAGGGAAGTTTAAACGGTGCCCGGTGCTACGGATGTGAAAGGCTGCACTGATGCACCTTATTTCAGCTAATACAAGGATGTCTGGCTATACAGCCACCACTGATGTACGCTATAGGATACTATACTAGAGATATCAGACAAAAACTATAGCTACAAACCAGTCTGCAGAGATTAAAAAAATATGGGGGCTGTATAGCCAGACATCCTTGTATTAGCTGAAATAAGGTGCATCAGTGCAGCCTTTCACATCCGTAGCACCGGGCACCGTTTAAACTTCCCTCCCAGTCACACACCAGGCCCCGCCCGACACTGCTCATAGACACTTGGACACTGGGTATGTGTGTCGGTATAACGCTGCAGGCGGGGAGGGGGAATCTTCTTACTGCCATTACGCTATAGGATACATAAAGGTGTAGACAAACCTTTCAGACCTGAAAAACTATAAAAAATTAACTCCTATTTCTACGCCGGGCTGCAATCAAGCTGTGCTCTACGGTGATTTTGAAGAAGAGACTGTTCCTGGGCAGAAGTGGTTAAATCAATAACGTAATAATCTTGTTACAATATTCCCTGATTATAACAGAAACTTCACATAACATTATTAGAATAAACCCTGCAGCTCAGCGTAATTTTTTTTTTATACAGGATATGACATTTTGTGTAACAAGGAACGTTATGAAGCCTCTGCTTAGTAAGCAAATTGTATTTCTTTCTGTAGAATCAAATAGGTGAAACCATCATATCATTTCTCTCTACTCTCAGACCATTATATCGCTGCCTGCCCGGCACTCACTGCCTCTCAGTCTCTGTAACACACAGCACACAGCATGGATGAGAGGCAGTGAGTGCCGGCCGGGCATGAACAGCTGTTAGCTGAAATTGCAGGAGCGCGCAGGGACGAGACTAGAGTAGGATCCTGTACTAGTGCAAGCCTTTGGGAGACGTCAGAGAAGGAGGGGTCAGGCAGCCATTTCCAAACTGCCAGATGAGATCTAGTAAGTTTATTTTCTGCCAAAGTTTATTTAGATGGAAATTTGGCTACAGTTTACTGTAAAGATAGTTAGTTAACTAATCTAAATAAGTTAAAGTAATTTTTGGGTTGACTGTCCCTTTAAAAACAAATATTATATTCTCTAACATTGAATAGTGTTCACTAAAAAGAAATAATGAAAAAATGTGCTATGTAGCAAGATGCAGAGTAACCCGCTGGAGGCTCTCACTTTGCCTTCAACTCTATGACTTTAAGAAGGTACCAGTTGAGCTGGTCTTTGTAGTCTTATCAAATTAATTAATGGAGCAACCCTAACATCTAATCAGCCTATACACTTCATTACTTGAAATCAGGGGTAAGTAAACAGCCTATAGTGGCTATAGTCTACCTTGTATTTTTATGAAATGCCCATTTATGTGAGTAAATTTAATAACGAGCCTATGCATGAACAGTTGATGGGAAACAATGAAATTCTTGGCATAACCTATGTGTTGAGAAGAGCCAAACCCAGTGAGTACCTCCTGCAAGAAGAAATGAGGGACCCTGGCGCAATGTATAGCTAATGTTGTGTGCAGCTCACCTGCAATTCTGCTATTTTTGGTAAAGTGTACAGAGCATTAAAGTGAAGGTAAAGTTTTAGCCTTCATAATTCATATTTACAATCCTGTTACCCTGTTAAATACAGTCGCTATAATTTTTTTTAATAAAGATTAGTTATTTTTATCTTTTTAAACATTGCTTTTTATTACCCTTGCCTTCCGATTCTCCTCCCATTCCTTATTTCCGGCTTTAGGATACAGTGACGTATAGAGCGGTCCCACCCGCTCTATACGTATCTACCAAGCTCGTGCTCATCTACAAACCACGCATGCGCATCCTTACTGCACTATTGTTGCCCAGTTAGTTGTGATGCGGTTTCCAATTCCAAATTGATAATGCGCATGCGAAATATGTGGACGCGCGAACTACAAAAAGTTACGCATGCGCACATTGAGCTACAAAGTCATTACGTCAATTGGCTGAGTAAAGAACGTGACCGTGGATTAGAAAAAAAAAAAAACGGGCTGATTTGCAGATAGCGCAATCGGTGAGCAAAATATAAGATATGTAAGTTAAAAATTAAATTTCGAACAATTGATGAATGAAAGTTATATTATTTTGGGGTAATAAATGAACTTATTCATTATATACCGTTTTAGTTTACCTTCACTTTAACTATGCATTGTGCAGGGCTATCTTGGAGCTTCTAACTGGAGATACCCACTAGGTTAGGCCCTTCATGATGCATAGCTAATACAGGGAATTGAAAGGTTTCAGTTCATCTACAATTCCCCTCTTTGCTAATAGACCCATACATATTTGTAAAGATGTTGCTATAGAGAACAGTCTTCACTACTGGATATTAATAACAAAAATTCTGAAGATTAAAAATAAAATCTTTACACAGAAATATATACATGTTATCTTGCACTTCTGTAAGTGCAGTTGGATTTGCACACATAACGTTGTAGCCATGCTATACGTATTGCTTTAGTTTTTCAGATATGCTATTCTTTTTATACCTAAAGCAGTGTCTTATTGGGGTATGATGAGTCATAGAAAATTGTTAGTTGAGCATTGAAAATGCACCAATGCATACAACACACCCGACTTTAAGTGAAAGAAATGTAGTAAAATAATAATGAAGTAAAAATATAGAATAAGTGAATCTCTTACCTTACATGGGACAACCATCATGTATACCCCACCAATTAATTTTAACTCCCTTATGGAAGCCAATTTGTCCTAACAACTTCAGAGAGAGAGAGAGAGATGACAAGGCAAGTCAGCTTCCATAAATGAATTACAGAAAGAGGAAAAATATGCCAAGATGGCTTCCTCTAGTTTGGTAACAGATCCACTTTGAACATTTTTTATTTTCTTTGGTTTCTAGCACTTTGTATGTCAAAAGAGGGGATTGATCACCTCTCTGCTACTTAAGAATTAACCCTTGTAGTTTCATATATACAGATTGAGGATAAATTAGTGGCTCCCTACTCATTAAATGCTTTATTACATTGTGTAGGTAAAGATATTACCTCAAATTTACGGGGTAGGAAGACAATAACTAACATAATTATAGCTTGGAATAATTTCTGTAAGATACTTAAAATTAGTAATAGACAGTCTCAGTACTTAACCATCTGTGGAAATCCATATTTTACCCTGGACTAAATTCCAGAGTCTTTAGCAAATGGAAACTGAAAGGCCTGTCCCTGATATTCCAAATTGAAGATGCAGAATTAAAGGTGGCTAAAACTTTTAGCACTTTAGCTCAACAGTTTGCACTATCTGCAAAATATTTTTTTGCATATCTTCAAGTTATGCACTATTATGAGACAATAACTAAAAAGTATGGTCAGATTTGGTCTCTGGGAGCAATCGACATAGGACTTAAATTAAGGCAAGCAGGAGTTAGTGGGGTTTCTATTTGGTATAACTTAATCTTACAAGAATCAGGTCAAGAACTGCTAAATTAATTACATCAGAGCTGGCTAACAGAGGTTGAGGAGATCTCATTAATAGAGATTGAGGAAAGTATTAAAGTAGCACATAGGACAACAAAGTCAAATGGGTGGAGAGAATCACATATACGGATTCTACATAGAGCTTATATCACGCCCTCAGCAATGGCTAAATGGGATATCAAGGGGAGTTTAAATCCACTAGATGCAGTCTGAAAAATGCAGGGCTATTACACAGTTTCTGGGATTGTCCTAAAATCCAGAAATTCTGGAACCGTATAAATAATAAATGAATAGGTTCCTGGAGACAAGGATATCTTTTAATAAAAAACTGATTTTTTTTCTTCACAAAAAAACCCATGCACTTGAAAACAGTGACCTGATCAACACAGCAATTTTTCTTGGCAGAAACAGGATCTTGAAAACATGGAAAGCAAGGTACAGCCCAAGTATAAAAGAATTTACTAAAAATATACTCCTTCAAAGAAATATAGAACAATTTGAGGTAGATACATCTCATGAGAAAGGGGTTAGTAATGATTGTATATTCTTGATCGTGGGGGGGATAGGGAAACGTTGCACACCTTTAGTTTTTCAATATTTCAAATTGAAATTTTTGTTCAAATTTCAAGATTTCAATAACCGCAGAAATTATATTGGTTGATAATCTATCTGTTGAAGGCATTTGATAGTTTTATCATGTAGATGAAGAAAATATTCTCACTGGACGCAAGGTGTTTTACTCATCCTATGGTCTTCAAACCTACAATGTGCAAATTATGCTAAGGTGCCTTAAAGTAGATCAAGACCCAGGTCAGGAACAGATGTGGGGAATGCAGGGTAACCCTGCAACACATTCCATAAAATGTTGAGACCCTAGAGAATTTATCATTTGTTAATGTTGCTATTCCTCCTCACAAAACTTAAAAATAATTTTTGGCACTGAGGATGCCAAGTGATCAAGCTTTACTGGTGTTATTTTGTCCCATACCTCCTGCAAACGCGTTTTGAGGTGTGCGACAGTACTGGGTCAACGTTGTTGCATTTTCCGTTTCAAAATTATCCACATATTTGCTATTGGGGACAGGTCAGGACTACAGGCAGGCCAGACTAGTACCCGTACCCTCTTCTTGCATAGCCATCCCTTTGTAATATGCGCCTAATGTGGTTTTGCATTGTCTTGTTGAAAAATGCATGGACGTCCATGGAAAAGGTGTCGTCTTGAAGGCAGCATATGTTGCTCTGATATCGCAATGTACTTTTCTACATTGACTGCAAATTACCTTTACCAAGGGCACTGAAACAACCCCATACCATGTCAGACCCTGACTTTTGGACTTGTGGCAGATAACAGTCAGAATGGTCCGTCTTTGGTACGGAGCACACAACATCCACTTCCTCCAAAGAAAATCTGGAATATTGATTAATCTGACCACAATACACGTTTCCTCTTTGTGACGGTCCATCCTTGATGCCTCAGAGGCCAGAGAAGTTGATGTCTCTTCTGGACATGTTTGACATAAGGCTTATTCTTTGCGCACTATAATTTTAAGTACATTTGTGTGTATAACTCTGCATTGTAGTGCTTGACAAAGGTTTGCCAATGTAATCCCTTTCCCATGTAGTAATGTAGGCTATTGATGAATGACGATTGTTGATGCAGTGCCGTCTGAGAGCTTGGAGATCACGGGTGATATTGGAACTTTCCCTTCACGACCTAGAAAACCAACCATCCCCTATCACCTAGGACGTAACCACCTCAAGTGCCAGCCCTTTACCAGGACCCACCTTGTATTTCTTTGCCCCTATTTATTCATTCAGCCAATAAATCTCATTATCCCTTACTGGTCCGGTCCGTTTTTGGGCTCCGAGCTAGAATCCTGACAGATGGTTATAATTTAACATTTTTACTGAAAATGTAACACAAGTTTTGAAACATTGACGTGATGGGAATAGAAGGCAATGAGTAGATTAAAATTTGGACATGCAGGACTAAAGTCATCATTTAAATTAACAAGAAAACATGAAAATTGTATGAGACATCACTCATACAATTTTTATGTTTTCTTGTTAATTTGCAAATATTGCCACCTTCTAATATGTATAGCAACACATGCTCGCTCCATTGTCTCCCCTACCAAACAGGCATCACTGTTTAGCTGGGGAGACAATGGAGCGAGCATTTGTTGCTATACTGAACAGAAGGTGGTGATATTTGCAAATTAAAGTTAATTGTTATCCTCCAAATATACCATAAAGAACAAGAAGAAGAATTTTCTACATTTTGTTAATTTGTGTCGGCAAAGTCAGATTTTTTTTGGATAGATTTTAAATTTTAATAATCTGGAAAAATAGGATTTCCTGAGTGTGGAAGCAATGGGGCGTTTGAGTAAGAGACACACTTTGGTAAAAATTGACTTGTGGAAAAAAGCAGGTGGTAGAGAGTCAGTTTTACAAGGATTGTTAGGCTTAAATTTAACTTCAGTCAAATTCTAAATCATGGTCTGTTTTATCAGTGCAACTATTTGGTTATAACACAAAGAAAGTAGAAAAATGGTTGAATGTTGTGTGGAGTAAAGATCGGAGAGGGGTCAGAGAAGAAGGCCTGATATCATCCAAAAGAGATGAATGTGCTCTTGCCAGGAAAACTTGAAAGACAAAAGGTAGGTGTAAATATGTCCACTGTATGGGTAAGGGTTAGGTCTGTGCTCAGAACTCTGTTTTTTATTTGTGATGCAGAATAATTATTTATGTTTGTATTTAGCGGCAGGTGGGGAGGAAGGCTTTGATGTCTGAAAATTTTAAAATGCAATAATTCCTTGGAGAGTTTTTTTTCTCCTCTGGCAACGGTTCTTTCGGTTCGTGACTCTTTCGTGCAGTTTAGGTCCGATTTCATAACAATATAATTTTACAAATATTTGTATAAAATAAACATTCTGGAAAATCCACTATTTGTGCTTTGCCGTATCCGAATTCGGCTCTACCTTTTGTCCACAGTGTTCTATTTAAACATCACATCTACATGAATTAGGGCTGCCACCTTTAGTTCAGGTCAAACCCGAACACTCTTGCACCACACCCAGCGCAACAAAAAAAGGTTGTGGAATATATACATATTAACATATATACACAAACTTCCACATAGGCACTTACGCACACGCTTACAAAGTCTCATGTGCACAGTCTCTCAAACACGCTCACACACACATTGGCTCACACAGTCTCTCTCTCTCTCACAGATATATATATAAAAGAATTACACTGTATGCAATATCCCTCATTGCATTGCAAAACACTGACATAATTGCGAGATTGTACCTGGAAAGATTTTATGGTATATACACATAGTGATTGCTGGGATCACAGAAGGGGCCCTGATATTATTCTACCATGAAATACAGGGACTAAAATTGACTGGAATTATTATTTTTTAAGTAAGAGACATCCTATGAATGAAAGCACTGAATTAATATTAAAAATGCTTAAACAGATTTAATTTAACACATTTTGATTGCTTGCTAAATTCCAAATTTATGGTTTGCTTATTTACCTAGTTACAACTCCAACTCTGATGCTATCCCTCTATCTGCCCTGTGAAAAAGTTATTCCTGCCTCTTGTTCTAATTATTTGATAGTAAATTGTGCAGTCACATTGAGAACTATAACTATTGTTCACAAACATTATGCATACTGTTAATGCATACCAACCGAGATGCATTATAAATTGCCTTTACGGAGATTAAATACTGTCAGATCCTTTTATATATAATAATAAAGGTACAAATAGAAAAGACCAAATGCACACTCAGTACTCACACAGTAGCTCACATTATACAGGTATATATACAGTATATATATATATATATATATATATATATATATATATATATATATTCAGACCCACATGCAATACTTATTGTTTACAGCTCAGCAGAAAAAAATGCATTAATAAGAGACAGATTCTTAAACAGTGTGTCTGCATCACCTGCTCCCTGCCCTGTTCCTCTGTTACCTACAGCAACTCCCAGGTCTGAGTGAAAATCCAGCAAGCACAACTTTCTCTCAGAGCTACAGATCCTGCAACCATAAGCAGAAAAAACAGCAAGTGCTGGTACTCTAGCAATGTTATCTCACACCTCTATAATCTGGCATGTGTTGAAGCTGCTTCTATTCCTGTTCTGGTGTAAAGGCAGTTAGTTACTTCCACTCGTCCTCTGCTTGCCATAATGAAACATGCAGGACTTTTTGAATTGTAAAACTATAATGTGTCCGGGTTTGATGCGGTCTGAAACCCTGACACATGATTCTAAACCCGGACTGTCCAGGTTGAAACCCGAACGGGTGGTAACCCTAACATGAATAAAAACAAAGTACAGTGCACTTCAGAGTCATCAGAAGACTTAAGCCTAAATTAATTTAAACTAAAGATTCTGATTCATTATTTCGGTATATATATATCTTGTAAATGTATCTAATTACTTATGATATGTTGTGTAAAAAGCTCTTTTACCATTGTATTGTAGTAAGAAGTGCGGCAGACAATATGGTTTCAATTGCACGTCCCATCAAGTGTTATCATTTTAAATATTTTCGTATGTTATTTTATAATGTATAGTTTTGATTTTAGTCACTTATTTTTATACATGTTTTGATTTCCGAAATGGGTAAGCGTACGATAATCATTTTTTTTTTATTTAGTTGCAGTAAGAGAAAAAAACAGAGGAAAAGAAAGACGGGAACCTCCCCCATGGGACCATAAATTTCTATCTATTCCTTGGGCATTGATGCCTTATGTATAGCAACACAAAAATGTTCAAGCTTCTTCTAACAAAGATGATTTCTTTGGGAACATAGAGGAGTTGCCTTTACAGAGGAAGATGCAGCCCGCATTCTGTGTGACGCTGACATCCAGAAGCTGCTGGAGACTTGAGGTGAGACACCAATGAATATATATCATAAGCTTTTGCATTTAGAGAAAAAAGAAATTGATTTTTATCTCCATGCTGTGTATTTATCTAAATACCATAAATTCAAGTATATACCCCGTGGCTTTAGGGTGAAAAATATTCCCACATTGGGGCGCACTAACATAGAGTTCTGCAGGCGATGGTGCGGGATTATCAGTAAATGCTCACATGATCTTATGCTCCTTGTCATAGAAGAAGTGTCCAGATTAAAAGTAACTGTTCAACAGGAGATTGCCACAGTTAAAGATACTGATTGCAGACACAACTACTGATTGGGTGTCCAAGCTACAGATTCAGGTCCCTAAATATAAGCAAGATTTACTCGCCTTTAAGAATAAAAAGTTTTCTACAGTAAAAAACGATTATAGGGATAAAAGGGTTTATAGGTGGTTGTATAGTAAGGATAACAGTACCCCCTATGGTCGTAGGAGAACATATAACAAAAATAGGAGAGTAAACTTCACAACGGTTGACAGTAGTGGGGGGGTTCTTCAGACGGGGATTCCACTCCCGCTGTACAGACTAACACACAAACAGGGGATAGCACCAGATCAACACAAAAAAAAAACTTTACCTCAGGCCCCCGACACCGACACATCAGAAGGGGGAGGGGGAGCAAGAAAAAAAGGAAACAGAAACAATAGTGTTTAACCTGAGCAGATGGCCCCTTAGTTTAGATGAACAAAGTATACTTAACAAAGGCCTTTCATTTGTGCCTGGATCTAAGTGCAGTTTATTTGACCTGCATGTTGATTTGGGCAGATTTCAGCGCCATTAAAAGTTGAAAGATTTTTTTTAAAGACAAAGGTGATTATATACACAAACCTTTTAAAGGGGCAAGTACCTTTGAACCTATTAACACTCATACCTCGATTAAGACGTTTCACCAGGTCTGCGTGTCTACGTTGTCTGATATTCATTCTAAAATTGCTCCAGGTAGAGACAATCTCACCCAATCTGAAAGGATGGCCATTAAGGCACTTTCTACAGACAAAGAGATTGTCATTAGGCCCACCGATAAAGGCGGTGCCATAGTCGTTCTTGACTATGCCACATATAGAATGGAAGCGCATAGGCAATGTTACGATGGGGTCACATATAGCAAATTGTCAGGGAACCTGACTTCTGGCTTTAAGAAAACGGTTGATGGGATCTTTGGATTGGCACATACTGCTAATATAATTGATGATGATACATGGGCATTCTTGACAGTGGATAAACCAATTTGTCCCATTCTATATCTGCTTCCCAAGATCCATAAGACCTTGGATAATCCCCCCGGCAGACCCATTGTTTCAGCCAGGGGGTCTCTTTTCCAGCCTCTAGCTGAATATATTGATTTTTTTCCTTTAGCCGGTAGTTCAATCAACTAAGTCATGCCTGAGAGATTCTTTCGAGTTAATTAATCTTCTGAAAACCTTTGATATTGACAGGGAGTTAGACTTAATTGTCACTATGGACATAGTAAGTCTTTACACTGTAATTCCACATAAGTATGGTGTTCAAATGATAAAGGAGCAATTGATCGGTAGTGAGCACTACTCTGGTCCCCCCATTGAGTTTCTGTTGAATTTGATGGAGATGTGCTTGGAAATTTTTTTTTTCAGATTTAAAAATGAATTTTTCCTTCAAATCTTGGGAACGGTAATGGGGTTATGCCAACCTATACATGGCTCAGTATAAGCAATATAACATTTTTGATTGCCAGCACAGCTCCAACAGATTCTATCGCCGTTACATCGATTATGTGTTTCTAATATGGAGGGGCACATCAGAATCGCTTATAGAGTGGTTCAATGTGCTTAATACTCTTGAATCAATGATTCAATTCAAAATAGAATGGAATCATGAGAGAATTATTTTTTTTGGATTTAGAGATATACAAAGCAGAAATAGGAGATAAAAGCAGTTTACAAACCACATTGTATAATATAGATGATTCTGCACTATGATAGCTTTCACCCTTATACACAAAAGAATGGTGTTAGTCCCTCGCAGTTCCTGAGGGTTGTCAGGAATAACACTGAGGTTTCCCATAAGGACTATCAGTTACAAGAAATGGCCCAAAACTTTCTACAGCGTGGATATCCCTCAGGTCTCATTGAACAACAATGTTTGGTTGCTGAGCAACAAACACAAGACAGTCTCACAGTGAGGAAAGTAGAAAAGTTGGAAGTTCCACGATTGAATTTCGTGACTACCTATACCCCTGGTTTGGAAATGGTAGCAGCCACTATTAAAGATAATTGGAAGATAGTGGCGAAGGATATGAGCTTACCCTTCCATGATCTTCCTCCTCCTAGAATAGTATACAAGACGTCTAGAAATCTACGAGACCTACTAGTTCTCAATGATACGCTGCACTGCTATGAACGCCAAACTTGGCTACCGAAAGCTAAACAGGGCTGCTACAAGTGTGGCAATTGTGTAACCTGCAACAACATGGTAACCTGTAGTAACTTTCATCATCCACACACCAACAAGAAATTTGTCATCAGACATAGGTTGACATGTACCTCTGAGTTCATAGTATACGTCATCATTTGTCCGCGTTCCCTATACTATATAGGCAAAACGGTGACCACCTTCAGAGAACAGCTGGCGAACCATAAATCTGCCATACGCTAGGCCATCAACAAAGGTAGCTCAGAACAACCTGTTGCGAGACATTTCCTGCAACCAGGACACTCTGTATCACAATTAAGAGTGATACTCATTGATCATGTCCCCCGTTTAAGAGTGGTGATAGGGCATTGGCCCTATTACGGCTTGAAGCCAAATTGATTTTTGATTTGGATGCAGTTATCCCAAAGGGCCTTAATTCGATGATAGACTTTGGATGTTGGTACAAGTGATCTCCTTACCTATGGGAACCCCCTCCATGGGACCATAAGTTTCTATCTATTCCTTGGGCATTGATGCCTTATGTATAGCAACACAACAAATGTTTAACAATCCTTTTGTATATTGTATTTAAGATTGCCCCTATTAGTGCCATTGATACTGTATGTATAGATTGGAAAGATTAGGTAACCTCTTAATCTTGGGTTAGATGTTAAATATGTTATAACTCCTGTTCATTTACACATTACACATTATGTAGTAATTTTTCCCAAGTTATTTGGCTTTTTACTTGCGTTAATGTTAAAAAGTATATATAATCATTTTCTTTTAAAGTTTTCTGTACACCTCCTGCATATCGTTATGTGGTGAGGTGTGCGTCTTCTCGATCACTCTCCAGACTCACCATGACATGACTCACTCCGTAAAACGGTTGTTTACCGTTTCCATGACAACTACACTGCTGTCTTGGATTTCCACGGCAGCTGCATATCACGTCATCAGTAGGAGCGGTTGCGCTGTTTTGAGTATGCAGGGTGTCGGGATGGCTGGCGTCCTGTGGCAAGGTGATCGATTAGTAGTACACATGTTCTTTCACTTATTGTCTTGTTAGTAGGTATATAAGGGGAGTCTGCTTGGGTTCACTTTATGTCTTTGATGGGCTCTATTTGAAAAAGGTTCACATTAGAACCGAAACGTTATGGGCCCTATTATTTGGATTATGCACCTTGTGGATTAAAGGCTGTTTTGCATCGTATCCTGTGTTGTCTGCTTCATTTCAGTATAGCTATATATCCTTGGCCAGGTTTGGTATACTGGGGACTGCTTATATATATATATATATATATATATATATATATATATATATATATATATATATATATATATACAGACTCACATGCAATACTTATGGTTTACAGCTCAGTTTACCAATATGCATTAATAAGAGACAGATTCTTAAACAAAAGTGTGTCTGCATCACCTGCTCCCTGCCCTGTCCCTGTTGCTCTGTTACCTACAGGTCTGAGTGAGAATCCAGCAAGCACAACTTTCTCTCAGAGCTACAGATCCTGCAACCATAAGCAGAAAAAACAGTGTGCTGGTACTCTAGCAATGTTATCTAACAACTCTATAATCTGGCATGTGTTGAAGCTGCTTCTATTCCTGTTCTGGTGTGAAGGCAGTTAGTTACTTCCACTCGTCCTCTGCTTGCCATAATGAAACATGCAGGACTTTTTGAATTGTAAAACTATAATGTGTCCGGGTTTGATGCGGTCTGAAACCCTGACACATGATTCTAAACCCGGACTGTCTGGGTTGAAACCCGAACGGGGGGCAACCCTAACATGAATAAAAAGTACAGTGCACTTCAGAGTCATCGGAAGACTTAAGCCTAAATTAATTTTAACTAAAGATTCTGATTCATTATTTTGGTATATATATCTTGTAAAGTTATCTAATTACTTATGATATGTTGTGTAAATAGCTCTTTTACCATTATATTGTAGTAAGAAGTGCGACAGACAATATGGTTTAAAATTGCACGTCCCATTAAGTGTTGTTATCATTTTAAATATTCTTGTGTTATTTTAGTCAATTATTTTTATACATGTTTTCATTTCCAAAATGGGAAAGCGTACGATAAGCAATTTTTAATTTATTTTTTTAGTTGCAGGTAGAGAGAAAAACAGAGGAACAGAAAGAGAGAACAGATAATCAAAAAGACAGGAGCACGTTTCAGAAAGAAATGTTGAATCAGAAAGAGAGGATATACATTCAAAACGAGAAGCTGGAGAATCAGAGAGGGAAGATGGAGAATCAAAGAGAGATTATGGAGAATCAGAGAGGGAAGATGGAGAATCAGAGAGGGAAGATGGAGAATCAGAGAGAGATTATGGAGAATCAGAGAGGGAAGACGTGGAATCAAAAAATGAGGATACAGAATCAGTGAGAGAGGAGCAGGTGTCACAAAGACATTTTTAATCAGAAAGAAAAGATGCAGAGTCAGAGAAAGATGATGTAGGATCTGAAACAGAGATGCAAGAGTCAGAGACAGAAGATGTAGAATCAGAAAGAAGTGATACAGAATCAGAAAGAGTGGATGAAGGATCAGACAGAGAAGATAAAAAATCACAGAGAGAAGTGCAGGGGTCACAGGGAAAAGATGAAGAATCAGATGGTATGGGAAAGAAAAACAGAAACAGGGCTCCTGGAAGAATGGTTTTCTCAAAATCCATCAAAATAAAACCTGTGCACAGCACATGCCAACTACAAAAGCCATGGGCACAGGTACTCTACAAAGAGTTTAGGGAAAAAAAGTCCATGCTGCGCACTCTTGTTTAAGTACCAACATGTAAAAGTCAGACACAGCCGCAAGATCTCCTGATCTCAGCTATTTGCACATTCAAAGATTGCAAGGTAATTTATCAGTTCAGAAAAGAGCACACACCTGCCAGCTATTTACATTGTGGTAAAATTGGTTGGAAAATCAGTCAAGGAGTCAGCAATTATTATTATGGCCAGCTTGGTAAAATACCATCATCTGAGTTATTGGCTGTAAACATTACAAGGAACCTAACAAAAGATGTCCTGAAGAAAATTGCATCCGAGTGCAGAAGAAGCACACGCCTTCATGATGACATTATTCAGGAGATTACTCTAACCAAAAGAATTATTAAAGAATGTGGCATCATTAGGGATGATTACATTCAAAACCTTCAGGTGGACCCATTGAGAATTTTAGCAGAACATCTTAAACAACCTTCCTATGTTACATTGTACCTAGATGCTACCGGTGGGGTTGTTGCAAGAATTCCTGGTCAACCAAAAAGGGTTCTTTATTACACACTTGTTCTACAAGGAATGGGCAAAGACAAGCCCCCACTCCCCATTTCCGAGTTCATTTCCAACCAACACTCAAACCCACCGATTAGTTTCTGGCTGATGGAAACTACAAAGAAAATTTCCCAAATCACCACCAGTAGGATCCATCAAGTGGAGACAGACTACAGTTGGGCACTCATCTAGAGTGTTCTGCTGTCATTTAATAATGAAAACATCACTTCATACCTGGAGAGAGCACACAAGTTAGTCACAAAAGGAATCAGTCAGATTGACAAGAAGTTCACAGTGCTGTACCTTTGCTCTACCCACATCCTGAGGGCAGTTTCTATTTCTTTTGGAACTTTCTCCAAACTCCACCTACAGAGATTTCCTCTAAGGAATATGAAAAATTGAAGAAAAATAATTTGGCTTACGAGCTACACGCCATGACCCTTGCAGAATATCATAGGGTCCGGCGTATTCCTAGAGGCCTAAGAATGAACGTGAGGCCTACCTTGATGCGTGACAATAAGGAGTACAATGAAAAATGTACTTACATTTTGAATAAATGCTCCTTCGACCTCCTAGTGCTCACTGTCGAGTTCCTGCAGCGCGACCTGGAACAACAGAAGGAAGAAATTACGAAACTGGAAACAGCCCTGAAATCGATGATGTCGGCGGAGGAAATGGAGAAGATACTGACAACAGTTAACGCCAGCATTGGAGAGCTGCAGAAGACCATTGAAGCCCGCAAACGACAAAATTTCCTGCGAGACGAGGAAGACTACCGGAGCGGTGCGGTTTACAGATGGTCCAGGGGCGCACACGATGACGACAGACGACAGGGCCCATCCAATTGGCGGAGACAGCGTCGCACACGCGACCGGCACACTAACTCAGCGTCATCAGCCAGTGACTCGTCGGGGGACTCAGGAGCCAGCACCGAGGCGTAAGGAAACATCGCCGCAGATACCGGTGCTGGGAGTCGAAAGGAAAAGAAGCCACAAAGGATCACTCGCAACAGAGGCAGGCAAGTTTAGTGGTAAATATTTCTGATTACAATTTGACTGAACCGGAGGAGAATGTGGTCAATAAGGGATTATCCTTTTGTCCCCAGGCAGAATGTGACTTTTTTTAGTTTACAGAGAGACTTACAAACATTGTTTCGTAGTATGAAGCTCAAGCTGTTTTTTGGTAAAGATTCCAATAGGGCTATGTGTAATACCACACCTTGTCATTTAGTAATCTTAATCTCAGAGTGAAGAGTAATTTCTCTCCAAATATTAATAATAACAGTATGGAGACATTTTCTCAGTTAGTACTCAGGGATATTGAATTACTAAAACAGAAAAATAAAGGTGGATATAATAGAAAGAGGAATTTTTTGAAATCTGAAAGTAAGGCCCTATAGGATCTTAAGTCTAACAAACAGATTATCTGTAAGCCAGCCGACAAGGGCAGGGCTACAGTCATAATGAATAAGAGCTATTATATACAGGAGATCAAGTCACAACTGCAAAATAGTGAGATATACTTGCCACTTGCTAGAGACCCTTCCTTTGAAGTCAAAAAGGAATTGAATAAATGTATTTTTAAGGCAATGAGTAACGGAATTATCTCTGAAAAAGAACAAATTTTTGGTACAGGATACATTTTCTATACCCGTGTTTTACACGTTGCCAAAAATACATAAAGATTATGATAAACCACCTGGTCGCCCAATTGCGGTTAGCACAAATGCAGTTTTGACTAATGTATCTGTTTATCTTGATAGGCTACTGAGACCCCTTGTTGTAAATTCTCAATCCTACATTAAAGATACTGAGGACTTTTTGAATAAATTAAATGATATTATGTTACAAAGTGACAAATACATATTGTATACACTCGATGTAAATAGCCTGTACACGTCTATAACACACAATAGTGGCCTGGATGCCACAAGACAGGCTATTGTTTCAAACAACTTACTGTCTGCAATTGCATGTGAATTTGTCATGGAACTATTACATCTTGTTTTATATTGTAACTACTTTCTCTTCCAGGATCAGTTCTATCTACAGCGGCAAGGTACAGCTATGGGGTCCAATGTCGCCCCCACATATGCCAATATTTTCATGAACATATATGAAGAAAAATTTGTATATACCAATAGTATGTTTCAACAACATGGTCTATGTTGGTTTCGTTATATAGATGATGTATTTGGCATAAGGGGGGGGGGGGGTAGAATTTGTAGCTGACTTGAATGTCTCAACACGGTATATTAAATTTAAACTGACAGGTAGTGAGGAATCTGTGCCCTTTTTAGATACCACAGTTATCAAAGATGGTAGATAGTTGAGAACTGACTTATACAAAAAGGGAAAGCGATAGGAATAGCTTGTTGAGGTATGAGAGTGCACACTCACCCTCACTAATTAAGAGCTTACCGAGGAGTCAATTCCTCCATGTCAGGAAAATTGTTTCAGATGAACAGACTAGTGCTAGAAAGCTACAGGAAATGGGGGCATGTTTTTTGGAGAGAGGTTTTCCTAAACCACTCATAGAGCAACAAATGAAGGAGAAAGAGGGCATTTCTAGGAAATCTATCCTTAAAGGGGCTTGTATTAAGACTAAAGAGAAAAAGACAAACAGAATAATGTTTGTTACAGAATACAATTCCCTCAGTAGTCATGTTAATAAAATCATTAGGAGACACTGGCCTGTGATACGAGATCTTAATCCCCACATCAAGGAATTTGAGGAGCCACCTATGGCAGCTTAGAGACACACTAGTTAAGGCAGATTTAGGCCCAGAAAAGACACTGAGACAAACTTTTATCTCCAATCCAAAGATGGGAAATTATCCCTGCCTAGGCTGCTGTAACTGTAACAATATGATCAAGGGCGACTGTTTTGTTTATCCTCTAACTGGCAGACGGTTTAAGATTTCAGGCTTTTATACCTGCAATACTGATTTTATCATTTACTTAATTAAGTGCCCATGCTCCAAGATCTATATTGGAGAGTCGACAAGACGTGCCAGGGACAGGATGAATGAACATAAGTCAAATATCAGGTGTAAAAATTTAGATGCCCCAGTGGCTAATCATTTTGTAGAAGCAGGCCATTCCATAGCACAACTAAGGTTTCAGATCTTAGAGCATATAAGAAGGCCTAGACGTGGTGGTGATAGGGTTAAGATCCTTAAAAGTAGGGAATCTTTCTGGATTTACACACTTCAGTCTCTCACCCCTTTTGGGATGAACAAGGAGATAGACTGGAATGCCACTTCATGAGATAACAAATAAATCTAATAATGAGTTAATATCTCTTGCTCTAACAATGTGGTGTACTAATAGCATATGAATGGGGTGATTTTAATTTTGTTTTGTAAATAAATGTGATTTAGATTTGTTAATATATAATTTTGGATAGATGTCTTTCAGATCACTAAGGGTTAAGAAGATGTTCTACCCTGTGTCCACTAGAGGGAGCTCTTAGAATAAGATGTATGTTACAATTATATTGTTACACCTATACAGGTATCTGAAACCCCACCCAGATGTAAGGGTATAAGAAGTGACCAGGTGTGTTCATTTGTATAACATGATTAAGGTCTATTGTTGACCGAAATGTTGTTTCTGTACATGGTGATGTCTCCACAATAAATTTACATGTTTGATGCATAACCAGGTGCTGTGGCTTTTTCTTGGATATGCTGTCATTTGAAGGATTGGTGCAGGATCCTTGCTGCGTGCACCTTGATGCTTACTGTGAGTGCTGGGCGATTGTTTTTGTTATATGGAAAGAAAACAAATGACAACAGTTTAAAAGAGTATGCAACGTGCTGCAACTGAGGTTATATTCACTTTCCCGCCCCTATGGTGTATGTATAGGAGCCACCTGTGCCATAATGTTTTATGTATTGACTCCCATCTAAGCCTTGCAAACTGTGCTGTGTGTTTTTCTTCTTTAGCTGTAGTTACCTACTCACTGTTCTGCTACACCTGTGCTGGGTATAGGGCCCATACCTAGCCAACAGGATTTATTTATGCTAATAGGTGAACCTTGACCTTTTCATTATAATAAGGAGGCATACATGATTTGCTTTATGGCAACACACAACATTAGTCTCCTTGCAAGTCATGAGGCATTCTATGGGACAACTTGTGGAGGTGGCCTCAGATGTAGGGAGGTGTTGTGGCATAATCTGATCCTCCTATCTAATCTAGCATAACTATCCTAAGCCCTCTGCTAGCATATACCTTGGTAACCACATATCGATAGCCAGTCTCATGATTTTTTGGGATATACCTTAGTAAAGCAGATGTTCTTTCCCTCTAAAAGCTTCCTTTGTCCCCATATCTCTCAGCTGATGGCCTACTATGAAAAGGTATTTATGTTAACTACACACATATAACCTTAGCCTTTATCCAGTAATATTATAATGACCCTTGAATTCATAGAGGTCAATACACAGAGCATACTTGACTTATCTTGCTTACCACACTAAAAACACCACCTCCCCACCCCATAACAATAATAATAATAATAAATCGGTTTGTCTTGTTTATACCGCACCTTAACTACTGTTTTTAATTGCTTCCTAAGCACTTACTCCTACATAACACCATAGTAATGAATCTATCTGCCCTATCTAGATCAGCAGGACTGATCATTATTAACTGCCACCCAAACATGCCATCTTAACACAGATTTTGGTTACCTCTATTGAGGTGTTAGTTCCACTGTTTCCTTATAGATTATATTTATCATTAAGGGAGTTTGATATCATACCATATTATATATTACATTATATTATATACCCTATACTATACTCTATATATTTTATTTGTTTCAAGGAAGTTGCTACTTGTTCGCTTATAATTAGAAAAACTGAGGTTAATTTAATGTTACGTTGCTATAAGTGCAGTACTATTTTATTTGGACACCTTGTAATGTTATGTACTACAATGACCTTACTGACTGTTATCATTTGTTTCATGCTGGCCGTGTATGTGGCAATTTAGTACTGTCTTTATTTTTTCAACCTCAATAAAAGTTAAAATACAAAATAAATAAAAAAAGAGTATGCAACATATTGTTTTGCTCTGCTCCTGAACTCTACCAGCATGGGTGCAGCACTGGAAATCTTGAGACACATGTGTGTCATTTTCACAGCCAACGGAAGTGACCAATCTGGTGGATAATAGTATCTCAGTGCTTAATGCGTTAATTAGAAAAGAGAAAACTAGCAATGTTGATGCTCTTGACGAAATATCTAAAGTAGTAGAAATAGAGGTAAAGCACCAAGCAATGTCAATAGCATTTTTGGACGGTCGATATTCACTAAAGACTTCAAGGCTATATCAGAACTGGCACAGTCAACACAAACATCGGAGATAAAAACAGGAAAAATTAATATCTTTTACTGTCCAGCAATCCTGGAGGTACACTTTGATAAATACTTGGGTCTGTTCCAATTGTGGAGTGGTATACTGCTCGGGGACCTCAGCCGATATCCTACAAACAAGGAACCCAAAGTCCCACTCAGAAAACCACAAATGAAACAAAAAACACGGGAAACCAATTGTCATGTGGAGCAATGGTTCAGGATTGTCAAGCATTCAATCCTTACAAAAATTTTTATCTAAGGCCTGCTGAATTCATACACAAAATGTATGCTTCTTTGCAAAGCAGGTACATGGAGCACGTCTCACACCATGGCTTCCAAGAATCACATTTTTCTTATTCTTCTCAAATCCGCCCAAAAGGCATAGACCAGGCTGAAGAACAGTGGGCAAAGCGAGAACAAAATGTTCCTCCTGCAAAGAAGTCCAAGTACTTTAAACCAATACTCAAAATGCCAACACCTAAAATGTGCAAACTATCTATAAGATTAAGAGTAGCAAAACAACAACAAATCAAGACAAAGAACATCAATGTCAGGATGTAGGTAAAGGGGCAAAAACAATACAAAAAGCTGTGCCTGCAAACAAATTAAAAAATGCCAAGCAACCATGCAAAATTTCAGCAACTGAAGTTGATGACCAAAAAAATAAAACAAGACCCTTCCAAGATGACATTAAGGACACCTTAAAAGAGGTATAACATTAACAACTAATATTAGTTATATTTTTAATTAAAAATGTTTTTTGTCTATACAAAAGTGCTAGAAACTTTACATTGTCTTTATCCATTCAATGTAAAAGCTCTGTGGGGGAAAAAAAAAGTACAGAGGTTGTCGTGGCAGCTGTACAGTCGCAAGACAAAAAATTGACTTTCAACCTGCACCATTCGGAATTTAAACACTGAAACCTCATCTGTGGCTAATTGGAAAGGTAATGAAATGTATATGTTTTACTGTCACTGTTATGTTTGTACTTTTATTGTACCACTTTTCTTTGCGGACCTTTAAGTCCGTAATCCTTCAGCCTAAAACGGCGTCCAGGTTAAGCAGGTGTTCCTCATCTGTAGATCCTATCACAAAAACATTGTCCAGGTAACATTGTACACCCTGCAATCCATCTACAATTCAGTCATTCACAGGTTATAAGATTGCTGGAGCTGATGTGATTCCAAAAGACAATCAACAATACCTGAACAAATCCTTGAGTGTTATGACCGTTAGCAGGTCTTTCAAATTTTTATCTGCATGCATTTTTAGCTAAGCTTTAACAAGGTCAATCTTGCTAAAAAATTTCCCCCAGCAAGTCCAGCAATCAAGTCTCCAAGGTGGGGAACAACACAAAGGTTAATTGTTACCTTAAAATCGCCACATATTCTGACTTAACCTTCTTTTGTAGAACTGAAACTATGGGTGTTGCCCATTCACTGGCTTTGACAGCCTCTTGTACACCATTCCTAACCAGAACTTCCATTCCCGCCTCCACTTGAGGCTTGATAGCATATGGTACAGGTTGTGCCTTCATGAGCGTTGGTTTGCTATCTTTCTGAACACTGAGCTTCCCTGTGATATCCATCATGCTACCTATGCCACTATAAAACACTTCAGAATTTTAGGTTAAGATGGTGGTTAGACCTTTTTGCTGGGGTAACAGTATTTGTACTGATTGTCAGACCAATTTAATTTGGTTCTGTGAACCTCCCATAACTGATAGTATATGTATAGGCTCCTTCGACGTGTGACTTATCTGTAATATCTTATGCCACACCACGTACATCCTTATTTCCCTTCTATGTATCAGTTGCCTTCACTTGTCGCTTTTTTTGTTTTGTTTGATATGCCTGCTCGATATGTCCTTGTTTACCACAGTTCAGACAGGTCAAGTCTTTCCTGTCTTGTCACAACAAAAACACAGTTCTTGATTGGTAGTCTGTCTCTCAGTGCTAATCGTGGCACACCTTCATTGTTGCACTCAGCTGTTTAGCTTCCCTAGCTGCTAGTTCCATACACACTCACCTCCTATGCCTTTTTTAAGGTCAGATTCACTCATCAAGCCACACACTAACCTGTCATGCAGCGTGTCATCCAGCCCTTCCTTAAAATTGTAATGTTCTGCTAATTTCTTCAATGGGGTGACAAACTCAGTTACAGAATCACAATCCTCTTGACAATGCCGGTGGAACATAAACCTCTCAGTTATGACTAAAGCTTTGGGTGAGAAATGACCTTCCAACAAATCCACAATTTTCTCATATGATTTTGTGCCTGGCTTGTCTGGTTGTGCTAATCTACGCAACTGATTAAAACACTTTGTTCCCATCACACACAAAATTGTGGTGACCACCTTTTCTGCTGCTATTCCATTTGCTCCAAGTCCTCATTGCAAAATTATTATATACCACTGGCTGAATACTCAATATAACATCACTAATCAGACCAGAAATTAGTAATGAAGTTAATTAATTGTATTACTTCTGTTCTTTCGTTTAATTTACACTGATGCATAGTACGTAACTATGGTATCACAAGTGGTACAATAAGAGTGCACATAACAGTAACTATAACTCTTGTTCTGTAAATCATAGTTGAACAATATGTAAACAAAACTTTTACTTCTAACTTTTAAAATATAACAGTTTGGTGGGCAGAATAAATATAAAAATTGCATTTAAAATAATACATATCTTACGATTTATAAGAGCAAACTTTTGTGCCCCTTTAACATAATGAGACACAATTGAATTTTATATGTTACATTTTAAAAATATTTTTCTAAAATCTTATTCAGGCAATTGAATGCTAGTTCCAAGCTATGTTGACCAGCAGAGGCTGTGGTAAGAGAGTTCTAATACTCAACCACTATTCCGCTGGAGTCATTGTGTTCGAAGAGAGAGAAAAAATGACAAATCATAGTCTTGCAAAGGTAAATATAGATATATATTTTAACAACATTAGGAACCTCAGAAATGAAGATTATTTTTTAAATAAATGTTATATTTATTTTTTCAGGTTGATTTCAAAGACTATGATGCAGTCATAAGCTTTTTAAATGTTCATCAAAGCCTTTGGAAGTTTTTGGTATGATGTATTAACTTTTATAAAATTCAGATTTCAGATTTATTTTGTATATTCAAAATGTAATAAATAGAGTTTTAATTAACAAAATGTTTTATCATAGTTCCTCCATGTCCCATCTAAACAAGTGATTGTTGTGGATCCCCAGGGGATTGCCAAGCAAGATGACTCCAATGATGCTGCCTCTGTACATATGTTGGTGTTACATTGCACTTCTTAATGTTAGATTTTTCTCTATTGGGTGGATGTGAAGTGCCAAGAAGGTATCAGCCACACCACCCAACAGGATGGGTTAAGTTGTGGTGTATTTGTTATGCAGGCATGATCTTTTTAATAGTTTTTAATAGTAAGTTTAATCTCACAATTTAACAGGTGTGAATCCTCATTGTGTACATGTACTTCAGATAAAGAAAGTTACTTAATTTAATTGTGTTAACAGATGGCAACAAAGGTAGTGGAGAGTCTTCCAAATATCCCTGCACAAATTATCATTTACCCGTCAAAGGCAGCCATGGCACATTTACGACAGCAGATGGCATGTGCGATTATGGAGCCCTCTGGTATGTAGAAAAGCTTTGATATTGCCATTGCACTTAGTTGTATGAATAATTCAACATATGAGTACAATAATAATAATAATTAATAAATAAAGGTTCATTTTGGTGGCCTAACGGTATGTTCTTATAGTACAACAGCACAATTGTGGCCAGATATAGTCTCGTAAACAAGAAAGACCACTGGTTCACCTTAAGGCACCGCAACCTGGCTCACCACTGCCCAGGCCAAACACGTAGAAAATCAAACGGGGTAGCCTGGTCACATAGTGCTGCAGTCACTCATTGTGTTATGAAAAACAGCTGTGAATTACATTTTTGTTTATGATCGATAAGGCACTATTTTGGAATATATATCCCAGTGCTATTAAATTCCAGGTCCTGGAGGGCCGAGCCACTTATGATTGTTTGTCTCTCTTTCTAATAAGGGACTGGCATAGACTTGGGAAAGCAGGTGATTCTAATAATCTACTAGGTAAAAGCAAAACTCTGATGTGTTCCAGCTTCCCAGAAAGCTCTTTTCAACTCTCCTCAACCTCCCTCCACCTCCCCCACCAACCTCCCTCTCTGCTAATGACTTTGACTTTAACAACAGTTAACGCCAGCATTGGAGAGCTGCAGAAGACCATTGAAGCCCGCAAACGCCAAAAATTCCTGCGAGATGAGGAAGACTACCGGAGCGGTGCGGTTTACAGATGGTCCAGGGGTGCACACAATGACGACAGGGCCCATCCAATTGGCGGAGACAGCGTCGCACACGTGACCGGCACACTAACTCAGCGTCATCAGCCAGTGACTCGTCAGGGGACTCAGGAGCCAGCACCGAGGCGGAAGGAAACATCGCCGCAGATACCGGTGCTGGGAGTCGAAAGGAACAGAAGCCACAAAGGATCACTCGCAATTTGACTGAACCGGAGGAGAATGTGGTCAATAAGGGATTATCCTTTTGTCCCCAGGCAGAATGTGACTTTTTTAGTTTACAGAGAGACTTACAAACATTGTTTCGTAGTATGAAGCTCAAGCTGTTTTTTGGTAAAGATTCCAATAGGGCTATGTGTAATACCACACCAAATGATTATAACGCCTTGTCACTTTGTAATCTTAATCTCAGAGTGAAGAGTAATTTCTCTCCAAATATTAATAATAACAGTATGGACACATTTTCTCAGTTAGTACTCAGGGATATTGAATTACTAAAACAGAAAAATAAAGGTGGATATAATAGAAAGAGGAATTTTTCAAAATCTGAAAGTAAGGCCCTACAGGATCTTAAGTCTAACAAACAGATTATCTGTAAAACAGCCGACAAGGGCGGGGCTACAGTCATAATGAATAAGAGCTATTATATACAGAAGATCAAGTCACAACTGCAGGATAGTGAGATATACTTGCCACTTGCTAGAGACCCTTCCTATGAAGTCAAAAAGGAATTGAATAAATGTATTTTTAAGGCAATGAGTAACGGAATTATCTCTGAAAAAGAACATACATTTTTGGTACAGGATACATTTTCTATACCCCTGTTTTACACGTTGCCAAAAATACATAAAGATTATGATAAACCACCTGGTCACCCAATTGTGGCTAGCACAAATGCAGTTTTGACTAATGTATCTGTTTATCTTGATAGGCTACTGAGACCCCTTGTTGTAAATTCTCAATCCTACATTAAAGATACTGGGGACTTTTTGAATAAATTAAATGATATTATGTTACAAAGTGACAAATACATATTGTATACACTCAATGTAAATAGCCTGTACACGTCTATAACACACAATAGTGGCCTGGATGCCACAAGACAGGCTATTGTTTCAAACAACTTACTGTCTGCAATTGCATGTGAATTTGTCATGGAACTATTACATCTTGTTTTATATTGTAACTACTTTCTCTTCCAGGATCAGTTCTATCTACAGCGCCAAGGTACAGCTATGGGGTCCAATGTCGCCCCCACATATGCCAATATTTTCATGAACATATATGAAGAAAAATTTGTATATATCAATAGTATGTTTCAACAACATGGTCTATGTTGGTTTTGTTATATAGATGATGTATTTGGCATATGGGGGGGGGGGGGCGACATGGACTCCCTGGTAGAATTTGTAGCTGACTTGAATGTCTCAACACGGTATATTAAATTTAAACTGACAGGTAGTGAGGAATCTGTGCCCTTTTTAGATACCAGAGTTATCAAAGATGGTAGACAGTTGAGAACTGACTTATACAAAAAGGAAAGCGATAGGAATAGCTTGTTGAGGTATGAGAGTGCACACTCACCCTCACTAATTAAGAACTTACAGAGGAGTCAATTCCTCCGTGTCAGGAAAATTGTTTCAGATGAACAGACTAGTGCTAGAAGGCTACAGGAAATGGGGGCATGTTTTTTGGAGAGAGGTTTTCCTAAACCACTCATAGAGCAACAAATGAAGGAGATAGAGGGCATTTCTAGGAAATCTATCCTTAAATGCACTTGTATTAAGACTAAAGAGAAAAAGACAAACAGAATAATGTTTGTTACAGAATACAATTCCCTCAGTAGTCATGTTAATAAAATCATTAGGAGACACTGGCCTGTGATACGAGATCTTAATCCCCACATCAAGGAATTTGAGGAGCCACCTATGGCAGCTTACAAGAGGTCTAAGAACCTTAGAGACACACTAGTTAAGGCAGATTTAGGCCCAGAAAAGACACTGAGACAAACTTTTATCTCCAATCCAAAGATGGGAAATTATCCCTGTCTAGGCTGCTGTAACTGTAACAATATGATCAAGGGCGACTGTTTTGTTCATCCTCTAACTGGCAGACGTTTTAAGATTTCAGGCTTTTATACCTGCAATACTGATTTTATCATTTACTTAATTAAGTGCCCATGCTCCAAGATCTATATTGGAGAATCAACAAGACGTGCCAGGGACAGGATGAATGAACATAAGTCAAATATCAGGTGTAAAAATGTAGATGCCCCAGTGGCTAATCATTTTGTAGAAGCAGGCCATTCCATAGCACAACTAAGGTTTCAGATCTTAGAGCATATAAGAAGGCCTAGACGTGGTGGTGATAGGGTTAAGGTCCTTATAAGTAGGGAATCTTTCTGGATTTACACACTTCAGTCTCTCACCCCTTTTGGGATGAACAAGGAGATAGACTGGAATGCCACTTCATGAGATAACAAATAAATCTAATAATGAGTTAATATCTCTTGCTCTAACAATGTGGTGTACTAATAGCATATGAATGGGGTGATTTTAATTTTGTTTTGTAAATAAATGTGATTTAGATTTGTTAATATATAATTTTGGATAGATGTCTTTCAGATCACTAAGGGTTAAGGAGATGTTCTACCCTGTGTCCACTAGAGGGAGCTCTTAGAATAAGATGTATGTTACAATTATATTGTTACACCTATACAGGTATCTGAAACCCCGCCCAGATGTAAGGGTATAAGAAGTGATCAGGTGTGTTCATTTGTATAACATGATTAAGGTCTATTGTTGACCGAAACGCTGTTTCTGTATATGGTGATGTCTCCACAATAAATCTACATGTTTGATGCATAACCAGGTGCTGTGGCTTTTTCTTGGATTTGCTGTCATTTGAAGGATTGGTGCAGGATCCATTCTGCGTGCACCTTGATGCTTACTGTGAGTGCTGGGCGATTTGTTTTCTTTCCATATAACAAAAACAATGACAACAGTTTAAAAGAGTATGCAACGTGCTGCAACTGAGGTTATATTCACTTTCCCGCCCCTATGGTGTATGTATTGGAGCCACCTGTGCCATAATGTTTTATGTATTGACTCCCATCTAAGCCTTGCAAACTGTGCTGTGTGTTTTTCTTCTTTAGCTGTAGTTACCTACTCACTGTTCTGCTACACTTGTGCTGGGTATAGGGCACATACATAGCCAACAGGATTTATTTATGCTAATAGGCAAACCTTGACCTTTTCATTATAATAAGGAGGCATACATGATTTGCTTTATGGCAACACACAACATTAGTCTCCTTGCAAGTCATGAGGCATTCTATGGGACAACTTGAGGAGGTGGCCTCGGATGTAGGGAGGTGTTGTGGCATATCTGATCCTCCTATCGAATCTAGCATAAATATCCTAAGCCCTCTGCTAGCATATACCTTGGTAACCACATATCGATAGCCAGTCTCATGATTTTTTGGGATATACCTTAGTCAAGCAGATGTTCTTTCCCTCTAAAAGCTTCCTTTGTCCCCATATCTCTCAGCTGATGGCCTACTATGAAAAGGTATTTATGTTAACTACACACATATAACCTTAGCCTTTATCCAGTAATATTATAATGACCCTTGAATTCATAGAGGTCAATACACAGAGCATACTTGACTTATCTTGCTTACCACACTAAAAACACCATCTCCCCACCCCATAACAATAACAATTATAAATTCCCTATTTTAGGGGAACTAACTAGGCGGTTTGTTTTGTTTATACCGCACCTTAACTACTGTTTTTAATTGCTTCCTAAGCACTTACTCCTACATAACACCATAGTAATGAATCTATCTGCCCTATCTAGATCAGCAGGACTGATCATTATTACCTGCCACCCAAACATGCCATCTTAACACAGATTTTGGTTACCTCTATTGAGGTGTTAGTTCCACTGTTTCCTTATAGATTATATTTATCATTAAGGGAGTTTGATATCATACCATATTATATATTACATTATATTATATACCCTATACTATACTCTATATATTTTATTTGCTACTTGTTCGCTTATAATTAGAAAAACTGAGGTTAATTTAATGTTACGTTGCTATAAGTGCAGTACTATTTTATTTGGACACCTTGTAATGTTATGTACTACAATGACCTTGTTGACTGTTATCATTTGTTTCATGCTGGCAATTTTGTACTGTCTTTATTTTTTCAACCTCAATAAAAGTTAAAATAAAAAAATGCAACATATTGTTTTTCTCTGCTCCTGAACTCTACCAGCATGGGTGCAGCACTGGAAATCTTGAGACACATGTGTGTCATTTTCACAGCCAACGGAAGTGACCAATCTGGTGGATAATAGTATCTCAGTGCTTAATGCGTTAATTAGAAAAGAGAAAACGAGCAATGTTCATGCTCTTGACGAAATATCTAAAGTAGTAGAAATAGAGGAAAGCACCAAGCAATGTAAACAGCATTTTTGGACGGTCGATATTCACTAAAGACTTCAAGGCTATATCAGAACTGGCACAGTCAACACAAACATCGGAGATAAAAACAGAAAAAATGAATATCTTTTACTGTCCAGCAATCCTGGAGGTACACTTTGATAAATACTTGGGTCTGTTCCCATTGTGGAGTGGTATACTGCTCGGGGACCTCAGCCGATATCCTACAAACAAGGAACCCAAAGTCCCACTCAGAAAACCACAAATGAAACAAAAAACACGGGAAACCAATTGTCATGTGGAGCAATGGTTCAGGATTGTCAAGCATTCAATCCTTAAAATTTTTTTTATCTAAGGCCTGCTGTATTCATACATAAAATGTATGCTTCTTTGCAAAGCAGGTACATGGAGCACGTCTCACACCATAGCTTCCAAGAATCACATTTTTCTTATTCTTCTCAAATCCGCCCAAAAGGCATAGACCAGGCTGAAGAACAGTGGGCAAAGCGAGAACAAAATGTTCCTCCTGCAAAGAAGTCCAAGTATTTTAACCCCTTAATGACCGGACCATTTTTCAGTTTTCTTACCCTTAATGACAATGGCTATTTTTACATTTCTGCAGTGTTTGTGTTTAGCTGTAATTTTCCTCTTACTCATTTACTGTACCCACACATATTATATACCGTTTTTCTCGCCATTAAATGGACTTTCTAAAGATACCATTTTTTTCATCACATCTTATAATTTAATATAAAAAATATATAAAATATGAGGAAAAAATGGAAAAAAACACACTTTTTCTAACTTTGACCTCCAAAATATGTTAGAAATACCCAATGGTTACATGTTGTTTGCTTTTTTTGCAAGTTATAGGGCAATAAGTACAAGTAGAACTTTGCTATTTCCAAACCACTTTTTTTCAAAATTAGCGCTAGTTACATTGGAACACTGATATCTGTCCGGAATCCATGAATATACCTTGACATGTATATATTTTTTTTTAGAAGACAACCCAAAGTATTGATTTATGCCCATTTTGGTATATTTCATGCCACCATTTCACTGCCAAATGCGAGCAAATAAAAAAAATTGTTCACTTTTTCACAAATTTTGTCACAAACTTTAGGTTTCTCACTGAAATTATTTACAAACAGTTTGTGCAATTATGGCACAAATGGTTGTAAATGCTTCTCTGGGATCCCCTTTGTTCAGAAATAGCAGACATATATGGCTTTGGCGTTGCTTTTTGGTAATTAGAAGGCCGCTAAATGCAGCTGCGCACCACACGTGTATTATGCCCAGCAGTGAAGGGGTTAATTAGGGATCTTGTAGGGACCTTGAAGGGTTAATTTTAGCTTTAGTGTAGTGTAGTAGACAACCCAAAGTATTGATCTAGGCCCATTTTGGTATATTTCATGCCACCATTTCACCGCCAAATGCGAGCAAATAAAAAAAAAAGTGACATTTTTCACAATTTTAGGTTTCTCACTTAAATTATTTACAAACAGCTTGTGCAATTATGGCACAAATGGTTGTAAATGCTTCTCTGGGATCTCCTTTGTTCATAAATAGCAGACATATATGGCTTTGGCGTTGCTTTTTGGCAATTAGGAGGCCGCAAAATGCTGCTGCGCACCACACTTGTATTAAGCCCAGCAGTGAAGGGGTTAATTAGGTAGCTTGTAGAGAGCTTGCAGGGTTAATTTTAGCTTTAGTGTAGAGATTAGCCTCCCACCTGACACATCCCACCCCCTGATCCCTCCCAGACAGCTCTCTTCCCTCCCCCACCCCACAATTGTCCCCGCCATCTTAAGTACTGGCAGAAAGTCTGCCAGTACTAAAATAAAAGGTGTTTTTTTTTTTTTTAATTATTCAGCTGTGATGGACCCCTGCCTTAACCCCCAACCTCCCTGATCCCCCCCAAACACCTCTCTAACCCTCCCCACCTACCTAATTGCCACCATCTTGGGTACTGGCAGCTGTCTGCCAGTACCCAGTTTTCCCCAAAAAATAAAGTGTTTTGTTACATGTTTTAGTTTTATTTTTTCTGTAGTGTAGCTGCCCCAACCACCCCATCCCCCACCACCCCCCCCCCAGATCCAGATCCTGATCATTTTTTAAAAAAATTCTGCCCCCCTCCCTCTTACCTAAATTCATTGGTGGCAGTGCCAGTGATTGCTGCGTTTTAGTTTTATTTTTTCTGTAGTGTAGCTGCCCCAACCACCCCATCCCCCCACCCCCCCCCCCCCCAGATCCAGATCCTGATCCTGATCATTTTTTAAAAAAATTCTGCCCCCCTCCCTCTTACCTAAATTCATTGGTGGCAGTGCCAGTGATTGCTGCGCGTGCACGCAGCTCCCGGCATCCGGGGTGCACAATGCACTTGAAGGAACCGGATGCCGGGTAGCGATGGGCCGCCCACCCTCCTCCCTGTAAGCTCCCACCCACCAACGAACGGCCGCATCGCTACCGGTGCAGAGAGGGCCACAGAGTGGCTCTCTCTGCATCGGATGCTTTCTAAAGGGTATTGCAGGATGCCTCAATATCGAGGCATCACTGCAATACCCTGAGAGCTGCTGGAAGCGATTGCGATCGCTTCCAGCACTCTCTAAGACAACTGACGTACCAGGTACGTCCATTGTCACTAACTGCAAGTTTTTGCAGGACGTACCTGGTACGTCAGTTGTCATTAAGGGGTTAAACCAATACTCAAAATGCCAACACCTAAAATGTGCTAACTACCTAAGATTAAGAGTAGCAAAACAACAACAAATCAAGACAAAGGGCTCCATGTACTAAGCAGTCAGCGAGCTACCCGCAACAAATCTCGCGCCCAAACTCGCAAACTGATATGTACAAAGCCGTCAATTATGTAAAAACTCGCATCTTTAAAATTGCGAGCGTACTTATCCGCCATACCTCGCTACCTCTCCATTTTTTACTGTAATTAGACACATTTGACCACCAACTCGCCAAAAACGAATGTACTAAAAAATCTATTTGTCCGCTCGCGTCAATTTCCGCTCCCACCTCGTTATTTTTGCCTCGCCACCTTTTAGGTGGCGGGCAAGGTACAAAACAATAGGAAAGTCACTCTAGACGCCAGTCTAGACATATATAAAAGGCAGTAATATCAGCATTGTACTTACATTGTTCATTTCAGCAGCTATGGAGAGAATTCTGTTTTTGTTTATTCTCCGTTTGATGCGAATCCGGGCTAGAAGACAGAATACTGGAAATGTAGCTAATCGATTGGTTAGAAGAAGGAGAGTTCGTGTCCCCCGTGTATTCCTTCCACGGGTTGGTTTGCACGGCCTTTCTGACCGAGAGATCATACAAAGATTCCGGCTTGATCGTGAATCGATATTACACCTGTATCGAGAGATTGAAGATCATTTGGAGCCGATTACTGCTCGTTCACAAGCTATTCCGGGACTTCTCAAACTATTAGCGGCATTGCATTTTTTTGCAACAGGCTCCTTTCAGGCAGTTTCTAGCGTCATTATTGGAATGAGTCAATCTGCTTTTTCACGCCACTTATCCAAAGTAATAGGGGCTATGATGGTTATTTTTCATCGATATGTTTGTTTGCCATCTACCCCTGAAGAATGGCAATCTATCAAGTCAAATTTCTATAGGATGGCTGGGATGCCCAATGTCCTAGGTGCCATAGACTGTACCCATGTTGCTGTAAGACCACTTCAAGCTCGTGAGGAGATCTATAGGAATCGAAAGCATTTCCATTCCTTGAATGTCCAGATGGTCTGTGACCCCCACATGAGGATTATCAGTGTCCGTTCTAACTTTCCTGGATCCTGTCATGATTCTTACATTTTAAGGCAGACTGGGTTATACCGGAAGTTCGAGGAGGGAAATATGCCTGACGGATGGCTTCTAGGTAAGCATAACTGGCGTCTAATATGTCTCTCATTTCAATGTACCAAAATTGCGCCCAATTTGTCGACTGTAATCTGTATAGTTTAATTGTATTGTATAGTTCTGAATCTTTATAATTATTCTTATATTAATATTTATATTTATTATATCTTCTATTAGGAGATGGAGGGTACTCATGTACAGAATGGCTGTTGACTCCCTATAACAACCCACAGACCAGAAGTCAAGTACGTTTCAATGAAGCTCACCGATCTACCAGGGGGATTATTGAGAGGACTTTCGGTCTTTTGAAAATGCGGTTTCGATGTCTTGATCGTTCTGGTGGTGCTATGCAGTATGCACCAGAGAAAGTTGCCAAAATTATATTGGTTTGCTGCATACTGCACAATATTGCAATTAAAAGAGGCTGTCCATTAGAAGATGAAGATCCAATAGATACTGATGATTTACCAGAAGAAATATGTGTCGAACAAGCTAATAGGCGTGGAAATGCAACAAGGGACATGGTTTCAGAACAATATTTTGTGTTTGAGGATTAAAGTTTCAGTTGATCAATAAAAAACTTTCTTTATTAACTTGTCTCCATTTTTTTTTAAGAGTTAAGGTTATTAAAAATCACTCATGATAAACAGTTAAATACATAACAGTTGTTGCTCTTCAATTATCAAAGGTTTCAAATAAATAAAGTTTATGATCAAAGTTATTACAGACAATATATCATAGGTAATACATTGTCTTTGTGACATCACACTAGTGTCTACAGCTGCTCTCACTCTTTTACATATGTGATTATTGTAATGTAATCCCTCCATAGCTGATGCTAATTCATTGTATTGTGTCATTGAATTGTAGCTGTAACAAGCGACAGTATATTCAACAGTGCTTTATGTTATCAGATTGGATTTTTGAGTTAAAAAAGACTTGCTAATTTTATTTGTTTTATTCTAACCTCTATTTTTAACAGCTACTAGGTTTTCCCATATTCAAATAAATACCTTAAGGGATTACTCTTAGCACTTATTTTCTTAACCTTTATGATATATTTTTGCATTCAAGATTTGTTAAAAGAATAGTGGCATATAGAAAATAATGGCAAAATAAATTATTTTATTACAAAATTATAATCTTTAAACATTATATATTAACAATTGCAAACCAAAGTAACTTGTTAAACATATAAACACATATGAAAAAAAAGGAAATGTTTAGAAACCAAATAACAATTGTAAACCAAAATAAATTCTAATACATATAAACACATATGAAACAAAGAAAATGTTTATAAACAAAATAACAATTGTAAACCAAACAACATTTTAATACATATAAACACATCTTTAAATAATTAAATGTTTATAAACAAAATAAAAATTGTAAACCAAACAACATTTTAATACATATAAACACATCTTTAAATAATTAAATGTTTATAAACAAAATAAAAATTGTAAACCAAATTAAATTTTAATACATAAAAACACATCTGAAACAAATAAAAAAATGTTTAGAAACAATAACTATTGTAAACCAAAGTATAAATGTTAATACATATCAACACATCTGAAACAAAGAAAATGTATATGAAACAAATATCATTTGTAATAACTATAAACATCGATATTTACAAACCTTCATAAAATACATTAATCTACATATACATTATATTTTTCTCTATTTTTCGGGGATACATATCTGGATCAATGCGCTAATGATTGACATAACGATTAATCACGTCATCGTCAAACATGTCGCGTCCTGAACCTTTTGGTGCTGGAGAATTGGTGATATTAGTTTATGCCATGGATAAATATTTCCCTAAACGGATTGGTGGTGTGAGGGGAGTGAGACAGGAATGCCGAGACAAAATTATATACGAGATGCTGAGAAGAATGCATCGTATTTCAAAAATTAAAAGAACAAGACGACAGTGTCTTAGAAAATATAGTGATTTGAAGAGAAGAGAACCGAAGTACTATAAATCGATTCGAAGATTGATAAGGACATGTAAGTTTCAAAATTATATATGAAATAATTTTTAATAATATAAAAAAAGGGTTTATTTTTGAACTGCGTCATCATTGACGAATCCAGTAAAATAATATTTCCTGACTGTTACTTTGACTATATTAGTATATACAATTGCAAAAAGTTACAAAAGTTAGCATGCAGAACTGAGTTAGTAGATTAAAATTTAACTATATAACTATATACACTTAAAAGGTTAGAAAACTTAGCATACAAAAATGAGTTAGTAGAGTAAAATATAACTATATTAGTATATAACATTGAAACATGCAGAACTGAGTTAGTAGAATAAAATATAAATATATTACTATATAACATTGAAACATGTTAGAAAAGTAAGCATGCAGCATAATTATTTCAATTTTTTTTATTAAATTTTTTTATTATATATATGTTTATAGATATGAGAAGTAGGAGAATGAAGTGTGCACACCCACCACGCTACTTAAGGTCAATGTTGGTGCAAACACCCAGAAGTGAAGCTCTTTCTCCACCTTTGCCAATAACACTATTGGATATTGAATTATCTCCAAATCCATATGCAATTTGTCATAAAGAGACACAGACAGGTAATGACTTATTATTTAAATTTTAAATCATATATTTTAGGTTTTGGCTTAAAAAGTTTTAGCATGCAATATTAATCAAGTTGCTAATTTACTTCTATTATCATTTTTTTCCTCATTTACTTTCTATTTTTATTTGAAAAAGAGGGCATCTAAGCTAAGGAGCCAGCCAATTTTTGGTTGAGCACCATGGACAGCACTCTTTGATTGGTTCTGTCCAATTATCAAGTACAACACAGTTGGTTCACCAAAAATGGGCTGGCATCTAAACTTAGATTCTTGCTTTTCAAATAAAGATACAAAAAGAATGAAGTAAAATATAAAGTTTATTTAAATTGCATGCACTATCTGAATCATGAAACTTAGAAATTGGTTTCTATGTCACTTGTAATGATTATTATTATTATTGTTTTAAATAATATATACAAGGTTTTTGATTTAATAGTTTTCTATCTTTGTAATTTCGTTCATAGATATTACCATGGAAGAAATGGAAACTAGTATGGAAATGGAAGAATTTCAAAATCCTGATAGTGTGACAATATTTGAAGCATTAACATCAGATGATACTCAACCAAGGATAGAAGTTTTACCAACAATGATGGTAGATAAAGGTATGTTTCATACTCAGTAATCTTAAATCTAAGAAAATACAAGTTTTAACTAATACATATATTGTATATTTCAAATAGGAGTTGGCTCAGATGAAAGCTTTAAAGGAGTGGACATAAGTGTAGAAGCTAATATAGTAGATAACGTAGATAACAGCACATCAGGAGGTAATATTTGTGATGAAAAACCCTATCATACATTGAATATGTATATGACAATTGAATTAAATTTTGCTTTTCATTTATTTTTCTACAGATTTATCTTCAACATCAACTATTGAGACTGCAGACAAAAGTATTCAGAGTTGTCTAGAAGATCATGTCAAACAAAAAATTTCTAAAATTAGGGCAACTTTGGCAATGTTAATGGAGCAAGTAGATTTTTTATACCGTAAATATGTAATTTGATTTCATTTTTTGTTTTGTCATGATTAATAACTGAGAAAAAGTTTTGTGTTGAAGAATCAAAAGTGAGTTTGAATTTATGTAAATAAACTTTTTTTTTGGCCATAAAAAAATTTGTCTTTATTAAATAATAACATTTTAAACTTAAAGGGACACTGTATCCAAATTTTATCTTTTGTGATTCAGATAGAGCATGCAATTTTAAGCAACTTTCAAATGTACTCCTATGATCAAATTTGCATGCTCTATCTGAATCACAAAAGAAAAAATTTGAGTACAGTGTCCCTTAAAAATACACAAACAATAACTTTAAACACAATATACAGAGTAATAAAATTAACAGTGACTAACATTTTAAACTTAAAGGGACACTGTATCCAAATTTTATCTTTTGTGATTCAGATAGAGCATGCAATTTTAAGCAACTTTCAAATGTACTCCTATGATCAAATTTGCATGCTCTATCTGAATCACAAAAGAAAAAATTTGAGTACAGTGTCCCTTAAAAATACACAAACAATAACTTTAAACACAATATACAGAGTAATAAAATTAACAGTGACTAACATTTTAAACTTAAAGGGACACTGTATCCAAATTTTATCTTTTGTGATTCAGATAGAGCATGCAATTTTAAGCAACTTTCAAATGTACTCCTATGATCAAATTTGCATGCTCTATCTGAATCACAAAAGAAAAAATTTGAGTACAGTGTCCCTTAAAAATACACAAACAATAACTTAAAACACAATATACAGAGTAAAAAAATTAACAGTGACTAGATAATAAAAAATGTTCACTCCAGACGTTGCCTCTTTGGGTCTGTTGTCGCCTCCCTTTCACTGACAATAGCCAACAGAGATTGTAATGTCCTTTCGCTGATGCTCAAAGCTCTGTTAATTTGATGGTTTTTCTCTTCATCCATCTGCCTCTGCCACTGGAACATCTCTCTTTGCAGCTGTAATTTCTGCATCTCTATCTCATTCCTTTGCCTTTCGATTTCCACATTTTTTTCTGACAGAGCAGCCCAGCGTTCAATATTAGTGTTAATAATATTCTGCATTTCTCTGTGGTCCTCTCTGTATTGCCTTGCCAGTGTCAACATTTCCCTCAATGCAACATCGCCAAATTGTCCTTCTGCCGGTGTATTGTCAATATTTACACCACCTGTTTGCAGTTCAATTGGTGGTGCCTGTGTTTCAACAGGTTCCTCAATGTTTTCTGGTGTGTGAATTTCATCCGGTTGCGCATCTCCCAAATCTTCAAGAATATCCGGAGTCTCACTTCCATCATGCCCTCCTGGTGGTTCATCTTGAATGGGATTTTCCACTATCGGCATGAGATTGATAGTGATCTCCCTTGATGAGTTTTCTTCTTCTAGATCAAGACATAACAAATTGTTAGTAAATAAAAATAAAATGTTATAAAAACACTTGCAGAAATAGAATAGGAGAGAGCAGATACAACCGTCATACAACAATTTAAGTTACATTATATATATATACATATATGATACATACCATCAAATAATGGAGATGAATGTCCAGTCAATCTTTGGAAAAGACGTCCCAAATCACCTATAAAAAAATAAATAACATAAAAATAAATAAATAAAATGCTTTTTTGTCAATGTAACGATATATTCGAAATTATTAATGGAAATGTATTTTGCAATTAACTGGACACTGAAGCAAAAATAATCTTTTTGAGAATAAGATATATTGCATGGAATTTCTATCAGCTTTCTTATGTAATACTATGATCAATTCTCAAAAAGAAAATAATGATAAATTTTAAAAAAATTAGAAAGTTGATTAAAATAGCATGCATGCTCTACAAGAATCCTCATTTAAAAAAATATGTACAAGATCTCGAAATAGAATATGTCAATAATGACATTTGACATTTAAAAAAAAAATTACAAAAAAAAAATATTGAGAGATAAAAGAGATAAAACACACAACATTGAAATTATTCATTTGTAAAGTACTTACCAGTTGCTCTACCAACACCAGTTTGTGGAGTGCTGGTCCTTAGATCCGGAAGTGTGTCCGCCGAGGAAGTTGTGTGTGTAACATTAGATGATGAGCGTATAAATTGTCCATGTGTAAAACTGTCCGAAGGTCTTGAAACAGCTGCACCGGGTGGTCTCGAAACCGCAGAAGAAGAAGTAGAACAAGTGGGCACCTCGTTACTCCTCACAGGCTCTGCTGTTGTTGGCATTGCTAAAAAAAAAAAAATTAAAAAAAATTAGGTTTATTTTTATTTATATTTGAAACTGAAAGTTAAAACTGTTAATAATAATAATTACAGCAGTGAATGCAGGCTCAATCATTAAAGGGACATGCCAACCACCTTTTTTATGATTTGGAAAGAGAATGCAGTTATAAACATCTTTATAATTTACTTATATTATCTAATTTGTTTTATTCTATAGATATTCTTTGTTGAAAAGCATTTGATTGATGCACAAAGAAGCCTCGTGTGATTGGCTCAACATGTGTATTTATTTTTCTTCAACTAAGAATATCTAGAAAATTGAAGTAATATGTTGTTTAAATTTCAATTCTCTATCCGAATCATTAATAAAAGATTTTGGGTTTAGTGGCCCTTAAAATAAAAATAATTACCTTTACAAATTGCATAAGAAAATGCATTTTTAAAAATATTTAAATGTATTATGTTTTTGCATTCATTGGATTTTTATACTTTGAGGAAAAGCAAATCTATACAGGCACAGTAAATGATCATTGGTTGACGCACATAGATGGTTCATGTGACTGCGTCAACTATGTGCATAGCTATATCTGAAAAATGTATGTTTATAAAGCGGAGAACAATTTTGAAAGATGCTAACAATAATATTCTATAGTGAAATAACGCAACATGGAAGTCAATAGATCAGAAATTTAAGAAGGCATGTGATCTGGGGTTAGTCTCATGATTAATGTTGGACATACAATATTATTTTAATAGTTTCAAATTACATTATTTCTATTGTCATTATCTCTTTAAGGTTTCTATGCAATACTGGTTTGAAAATAAACACATGGGTGTTATCTTTAGGGATCACTATATTAATAATCAACAAATCTTTAGTTCCGTTAGACCATAAAAAAAAAGGCAGTATAACAATACTATTATTGTACAATCCCTTATACATATATGAGACATAAATGATTACAGTATTTGGGGCCTAAATGGCTTGTACAATCCCTTATACATATATGCGAGATAAATTATTACAGTATTTCGGGCCTAAATGGCTTGTACAATCCCTTATACATATATGCGACATAAATGATTACAGTATTCAGGGCCTAGATGGCATATAGGATACTGAAGCGTAAGAAGTCAGATAATGTTATTTTAAAGAAATATATATTGGAGACAATAACCTATCATAACTTTAAAAAGAACATTTACGTCAACTATGTTGTACATTTACCTCTTAAATCACTGTCACAATCATCCGTTATGCCAGTGATGATCTCCGGTCCCAGACGCTGAACAAGCTTCTGCTCATAGTCATTGAGGTCTGCCACATATGCTGGTCCACCTCCGGTAGCACGTGCCGAATTTTTCTCTCTGGCCAATTTAGCTTTGGCGAAGCGTTTAATGTCGTTGTAACGCTTCTTCAGCTGATCGACATCCTTTTTTCCTGGACCCTGGGCACTAACAGCGTCGCTGATCCTTTGCCAGATCTGCTTCCTTCTAGAAAAATTTGTCTGTTTGACACGACATCCAAACAAATAATCATAAGAGTCAATAATCATATCAATCAAAACGACGTTTTGCTGATGAGAAAAGTGAGGATTCTTGGATTTTGAAGCGGTTTCAGATCCAGATGAAGCCATATCGAAATAGTAAATAAAGATCTCAAAAACGAGCGCTCTGTAATTACTCTCCAAAAATTTTGGAACAATAATAAAGTTGTTTAGAAAACTTGTCCATTTATAGGAGCAAAATTCTATTCCCGCGTCTACTATGACGTTCATGACACCTTACATGTCACGTGTTAACAATTGGCCAGACAATTGAACTGAAAGTTAAGTACATCAGCTTATTCGCGGCGAGCGAGGCGTCAAATTTATCAATATTCCGCCACTGCTCGCGGCGGGCTAGAGGTGTCTATTTGTTGTGGGATTATTAGTACATAGCTACAGCGGACACCATTTCACCCGCGGCGAGTAACGGCGAGTTTAGCCGCGTCTAAAATGACGGATGAATTGATGGCTTAGTACATGGAGCCCAAAGAACATCAACGTCAGGATGTAGGTAAAGGGGCAAAAACAATACAAAAATCTGTGCCTGCAAACAAATTAAAAAATGCAAAGCAACCATGCAAAATTTCAGCAACTGAAGTTGATGACCAGAAAAATAAAACAAGACCCTTCCAAGATGACATTAAGGACACCTTAAAAGAGGTATAACATTAACAACTGATATTAGTTATATTTTTAATTAAAAATGTTTTTTGTCTATACAAAAGTGCTAGAAACATTACATTGTCTTTATCCATTCAATGTAAAAGCTCTGTGGGGGAAAAAAAAAGTACAGAGGTTGTCGTGGCAGCTGTACAGTCGCAAGACAAAAAATTGACTTTCAACCTGCACCATTCGGAATTTAAACACTGAAACCTCATCTGTGGATAATTGGAAAGGTAATGAAATGTATATGTTTTACTGTCACTGTTATGTTTTTACTTTTATTGTACCACTTTTCTTTGCGGACCTTTAAGTCCGTAATCCTTCAGCCTAAAACGGCGTCCAGGTTAAGCAGGTGTTCCTCATCTGTAGATCCTGTCACAAAAACATTGTCCAGGTAACATTGTACACCCTGCAATCCATCTACAATTCAGTCAATCACAGGTTATAAGATTGCTGGAGCTGATGTGATTCCAAAAGACAATCAACAATACCTGAACAAACCCTTGTTTATAGTGTGTTATGTGTTATAGAGTGTTATGACTGTTAGCAGGTCTTCGAAATTTTTATCTGCCTGCATTTTTAGCTAAGCTTTAACAAGGTCAATCTTGCTAAAAAATATCCCCCAGCAAGTCCGGCAATCAAGTCTCCAAGGTGGGGAACAACACAAAGGTTGTTACCTTAAAATCGCCACATATTCTGACTTAACCTTCTTTTGTAGAACTGGAACTATGGGTGTTGCCCATTCACTGGCTTTGACAGCCTCTTGCACACCATTCCTAACCAGAACTTCCATTCCCGCCTCCACTTGAGGCTTGATAGCATATGGTACAGGTTGTGCCTTCATGAGCGTTGGTTTGCTATCTTTCTGAACACTGAGCTTCCCTGTGATATCCATCATGCTACCTATGCCACTATAAAACACTTCAGAATTTTAGGTTAAGATGGTGGTTAGACCTTTTTTGCTGGGGTAACAGTATTTGCACTGACTGCCAGACCAATTTAAATTGGTTCTGTGAACCTCCCACGACGGATAGTATATGTATAGGCTCATTCGACGTGTGACTTATCTGTAATATCTTATGCCACACCTCGTACATCCTTATATCCCTTCTATGTATCAGTTGCCTTCACTTGTCGCTTTTTTTTGTTTTGTTTGATATGCCTGCTCGATATGTCCTTGTTTACCACAGTTCAGACAGGTCAAGTCTTTCCTGTGTTGCCACAACAAAAACACAGTTCTTGATTGGTAGTCTGTCTCTCAGTGCTAATCGTGGCACACCTTCATTGTTGCACTCAGCTGTTTAGCTTCCCTAGCTGCTAGTTCCATACACACTCACCTCCCATGCCTTTTTTAAGGTCAGATTCACTCATCAAGCCACACACTAACCTGTCATGCAGCGTGTCATCCAGCCCTTCCTTTAAATTGTAATGTTCTGCCAATTTCTTCAATGGGGTGACAAACTCAGTTACAGAATCACAATCCTCTTGACAATGCAGGTGGAACATAAACCTCTCAGCTATGACTAAAGCTTTGGGTGAGAAATGACCTTCCAACAAATCCACAATTTTCTCATATGATTTTGTGCCTGGCTTGTCTGGTTGTGCTAATCTACGCAACTGATTAAAACACTTTGTTCCCATCACACACAAAATTGAGGTGACCACCTTTTCTGCTGCTATTCCATTTGCTCCAAGTCCTCATTGCAAAATTATTATATACCACTGGCTGAATACTCAATATAACATCACTAATCAGACCAGAAATTAGTAATGAAGTTAATTCATTTTATTACTTCTGTTCTTTCATTTAATTTACACTGATGCATAGTACGTAACTATGGTATCACAAGTGGTACAATAAGAGTGCACATAACAGTCACTATAACTCTTGTTCTGTAAATAATAGTTGAACAATATGGAAACAAAACTTTTACTTCTAACTTTTAAGTTATATCAGTTTGGTGGGCAGAATAAATATAAAAATTGAATTTAAAATAATACATATCTTACGATTTATAAGAGCAAACTTTTGTGCCCCTTTAACATAATGAGACACAATTGTATTTTATATTTTACATTTTAAAAAAAATATATATTTTTCTAAAATCTTATTCAGGCAATTGAATGCTAGTTCCAAGCAATGTTGACCAGCAGAGGCTGTGGTAAGAGAGTTCTAATACTCAACCACTATTCCGCTGGAGTCATTGTGTTCGAAGAGAGAGAAAAAAATCACAAATCATAGTCTTGCAAAGATATATATTTTTAACAACATTAGGAACCTCAGAAATGAAGATTATTTTTTTAAATAAATGTTATATTTATTTTTTCAGGTTGATTTCAAAGACTATGATGCAGTCATAAGCTTTTTAAATGTTCATCAAAGCCATTGGAAGTTTTTGGTATGATGTATTAACTTTTATAAAATTCAGATTTCACATTTATTTTGTATATTCAAAATGTAATAGAGTTTTAATTAACAAAATATTTTATCATAGTTCCTCCATGCCCCATCTAAACAAGTGATTGTTGTGGATCCCCAGGGGATTGCCAAGCATGATGACTCCAATGATGCTGCCTCTGTACATATGTTGGTGTTACATTGCACTTCTTAATGTTAGATTTTTCTCTAATGTTGAATGAATAGCATAATGCTGAATTGTTAATTTATCAAATAATATGTCCTCAGAACAGACAATACTTCAAAATGTTTTTTCATCGTAATGGGAAAAATTATTGGGTGGATGTGAAGTGCCAAGAAGGTATCAGCCACACCACACAACAGGATGGGTTAAGTTGTGGTGTATTTGTTATGATACTGTATGTATAGATTGGAACGATTAGGTAACCTCTTAATCTTGGGTTAGATGTTAAATATTTTATAACTCCTGTTCATTTCCACATTATGTAGTAATTTTTCCCAAGTTATTTGGCTTTTTACTTGCGTTAATGTTAAAAAGTATATATAATAATTTTCTTTTAAAGTTTTCTGTCTCCTGCATATCGTTATGTGGTGAGGTGTGCGTCTTCTCGATCACTCTCCAGACTCACCATGACATGACTCACTCACTCCGTAAAATGGCTGTTTACCGTTTCCATGACAACTACACTGCTGTCTTGGATTTCCACGGCAGCTGCATATGACGTCATCAGTAGGAGCGGTTGCGCTGTTTGAGTATGCAGGGTGTCGGGATGGCTGGCGTCCTGTGGCAAGGTGATCGATTAGTAGTACACATGTTCTTTCACTTATTGTCTTGTTAGTAGGTATATAAGGGGAGTCTGCTTGGGTTCACTTTATGTCTTTGATGGGCTCTATTTGAAAAAGGTTCACATTAGAACCGAAACGTTATGGGTTAAGGCCCTATTATTTGGATTATGCACCTTGTGGATTAAAGGCTGTTTTGCATCGTATCTTGTGTTGCCTGCTTCATTTCAGTATAGCTATATATCCTTGGCCAGGTTTGGTATACTGGGCACTGCTTATATATATATATATATATATATATATATATATATATATACAGACTCTCATGCAATACTTATGGTTTACAGCTCAGCTTACCAATATGCATTAATAAGAGACAGATTCTTAAACAAAAGTGTGTCTGCATCACCTGCTCCCTGCCCTGTTCCTGTTGCTCTGTTACCTACAGCAATTCCCAGGTCTGAGTGAGAATCCAGCAAGCACAACTTTCTCTCAGAGCTACAGATCCTGCAACCATAAGCAGAGAAAACAGCAAGTGCTGGTACTCTAGCAAAGTTATCTAACAACTCTATAATCTGGCATGTGTTGAAGCTGCTTCTATTCCTGTTCTGGTGTGAAGGCAGTTAGTTACTTCCACTCGTCCTCTGCTTGCCATAATGAAACATGCAGGACTTTTTGAATTGTAAAACTATAATGTGTCCGGGTTTGATGCGGTTTGAAACCCTGACACATGATTCTAAACCCGGACTGTCTGGGTTGAAACCCGAACGGGTGGCAACCCTAACATGAATAAAAACAAAGTACAGTGCACTTCAGAGTCATCGGAAGACTTAAGCCTAAATTAATTTTAACTAAAGATTCTGATTCATTATTTTGGTATATATATCTTGTAAATTTATCTAATTACTTATGATATGTTGTGTAAATAGCTCTTTTACCATTATATTGTAGTAAGAAGTGCGACAGACAATATGGTTTAAAATTGCACGTCCCATTAAGTGTTGTTATCATTTTAAATATTCTTGTGTTAATTTAATCAATTATTTTTATACATGTTTTCATTTCCAAAATGGGAAAGCGTACGATAAGCAATTTTTAATTTATTTTTTTAGTTGCAGGTAGAGAGAAAAACAGAGGAACAGAAAGAGAGAACAGAGAATCAGAAAGACAGGAGCATGTTTCAGAAAGAAATGTTGAATCAGAAAGAGAGGATATACATTCAAAACGAGAAGCTGGAGAATCAGAGAGGGAAGATGGAGAATCAAAGAGAGATTATGGAGAATCAGAGAGGGAAGATGGAGAATCAGAGAGGGAAGATGGAGAATCAGAGAGAGATGATGGAGAGTCAGAGAGAGATGATGGAGAATCAGAGAGGGAAGATGGAGAATCAGAGAGGGAAGATGGAGAATCAGAGAGAGATTATGGTGTCAGGGTAAAGGTCAATGACATAGGGAAATGCCGATCCGTCTGAAAAGATGTGAGAGATGCAAACATTCTTCAAGGGACTGATAATTAGCACAGATTTGTTTGAGTGACTCAGGCTGTGTGGCTGATAACACCAGAATACACGTGACACAGACATTGTGTCTGGGGTTAGAATAACATAGAGAAGACTTACATTATGATTTCAAAGCAACTGTAGTTAGATTTCAAATAAAATATACTAGGAAAATAAATACAAGACATACATATTTTGAAAGCATGAATATCTTAGCCTCTGTGTGTTTAAGAACATGAATAGATGTTTATGGACCTGAAGAGAAGTGATCATTAACATTTATTTTTATTTCAGATCTACATAAACAGGATTTATGTATTCAGGAAGAAATACACAGAAATGTCACATACTATATCTGGGTGAATGCAGTATATCAGGAGTTTTAAATACTACCAATCTGGAGATATAAAAATAAGCTGTTATTTGCAAAGAAATGCCAGAATACTGATAAAATTATAATGCATTTTAAGCTAATAATTAGCAGTATTAAATTACCTTAATATAATAAAATGTTAATAATATAACATATTTGGTATCAGAATAATCAGAAAAAATAACCTAATATTAACCATCTGTAATTGAGGTTATATATGATTAATGCAGAGAGTGTGATCTGATTAAATAACCATTTTATGAAAAAAAATTAACTTGCTTAAAAATGTTAGAAATGGTCTTGTTGTATTTGTTTGTTTGTACGTCTGCTGCCACCTAGTGTTAAGATGCGGAATTGCAACCATGAGATGATTGGTTGTTGCAAAGAATGCATTTCCTTGACAACACATTTACCAAATAAACCAATCCATGTTCAGTTGCAAAGAACCAATCCAAGACAAGGCTGTGGGCATTTCCAATATTCACCAATGACCGATAAATAATCAAAAAGGGGAGGGGTGAGATCAGATGATTTAAACCCCAGCATAGAGACTAAAAGGAGGTGGTTGTGTTGACTGATCCAGAAAGGAATAACTGCTGCAGTTATTATTAAAGCACACACCTACTATTGGACTCCATATGCCTTATCCCCAATTTTGACATTTCTGAGGTGAAATTGGACCTGTTGAGAAAACATTGGAAACCGGATATCGACTGGTTTATTTGGTGATGTATACAAGGTTTTTGTAAGATAAGTTATATGCATAGCCACTACAGTAAAATTACAATTTTTGAATTGGAAAGAACAAATTGGGCTTTTAGATTGTATTATATAACCTTAAATAGCTCTTAGCCTGCCTGTTTGTATGCAAGCATTTAAAGTAAACATTTACTATTGCTGTATGTAGCAGAGTTAAGGAAATATTTCAAGTTAGCATTTCATAGCCTATGTATTGTTATATTAATCCCAATCTTAAATTGTTTATCTATGCAAATATATAATAATAATTCAGAAGTGTATATTGTATTTTAAATTGCTAGTCACAGCCTATATAGTGTATTGTTGTTTAAATCTGTGTCTGATTGGCTAAGTAACTCATCTATGCAAGTTCTGATATTGTCAGTTAATTTTGTATTAGGATAAATTGCAGTTAAATAGCAGAATATATATATTATCCTATTGCTTAAGAGCACAGTTTAAAATTGTATTGCTTGGATGTTAAAAGATTTGTAAATAAGGCTGGTTTTTAATATAAGCGTGTATGAATTTTGCATAGCATATTTAAATAGTTTTCAAACGCATATAATATTATTTCATATTTCTTTTATTGCAAATATATTTCAAAGATGTTCATGGATATTAACTAAATAAAAGAGTTCAGGTATTTATATAAATTTTATTTGTTGTCTTAGTAGAAGTATATTGATTGTGGGTTCAGTCTAAAGGAAGATTGTTAAATATATTCCCTGCCAAATACTCTCACATTGTTTGGAGAATACTGCTAAGATTTTCATAAATACACTGACAATGGAGAATCAGAGAGAGAAGACGTAGAACCAAAAAACGAGGATACAGAATCAGCGAGAGAGGAGCAGGTGTCACAAAGACATTTTGAGTCAGAGAAAGATGATGTAGGATCTGAAACAGAGATGCAAGAGTCAGAGACAGAAGATGTTTTATCAGAAAGAAGTGATACAGAATCAGAAAGAGTGGATGAAGGATCAGACAGAGAAGAACAAGAATCACAGAGAGAAGTGCAGGGGTCACAGGGAAAAGATGAAGAATCAGATGGTATGGGAAAGAAATACAGAAACAGAGCTCCTGGAAGAATGGTTTTCTCAATATCCATCAGAAGAGAAAAATGGGGCAAAATAAAACCTGTGCACAGCACATGCCAACTACAAAAGCCATGGGCACAGGTACTCTACAAAGAGTTTAGGAAAAAAAAAAGTCCATGCTGCACACTCTGGTTTAAGTAACAACATGTAAAGGTCCGACACAGCCGCAAAACGATGTGTCCATATCTCCAGATCTCAGCTATTTGCACATTCAAAGATTGCAAGATAATTTCAGTTCAGAAAAGAGCACAAACCTTCTGCAACATGTCAACAGATACGCATGTAAGTAAAACAAATTGGTGAGGTTACACACAAAGAAAATGAACGTAGGTTTAGACCTGCCAGCTATTTACATTGTGGTAAAATTGGTTGGAAAATCAGTCAAGGAGTCAGCAATTATTATTATGGCCAGCTTGGTAAAATACCAACATCTGAGTTATTGGCTGGAAACATTACAAGGAACCTAAAAAAAGATGTCCTGAAGAAAATTGCATCCGAGTGCAGAAGAAGCACACGCCTTCATGATGACATTATTCAGGAGATTACTCTAACCAAAAATATTATTAAAGAATGTGGCATCATTAGGGATGATTACATTCAAAACCTTCAGGTGGACCCATTGAGAATTTTAGCAGAACATCTTAAACAACCTTCCTATGTTACATTGTACCTGGATGCTACCGGTGGGGTTGTTGCAAGAATTCCTGATCAACCAAAAAGGGTTCTTTATTACACACTTGTTCTACAAGGAATGGGCAAAGACAAGCCCCCGCTCCCCATTTCCGAGTTCATTTCCAACCAACACTCAAACCCACCGATTAGTTTCTGGCTGATGGAAACTACAAAGAAAATTTCCCAAATCACCACCAGTAGGATCCATCAAGTGGAGACAGACTACAGTTGGGCACTCATCTAGAGTGTTCTGCTGACATTTAATAATGAAAACATCACTTCATACCTGGAGAGAGCACACAAGTTAGTCACAAAAGGAATCCGTCAGATTGACAAGAAGTTCACAGTGCTGTACCTTTGCTCTACCCACATCCTGAGGGCAGTTTCTATTTCTTTTGGAACTTTCTCCAAACTCCCCCTACAGAGATTTCTTCTAAGGAATATGAAAAATTGAAGAAAAAGAATTTGGCTTACGAGCTACACGCCACGACCCTTGCAGAATATCATAGGGTCCGGCGTATTCCTAGAGGCCTAAGAATGAACGTGAGGCCTACCTTGATGCGTGACAATAAGGAGTACAATGAAAAATTTACTTACATTTTGAATAAATGCTCCTTCGACCTCCTAGTGCTCACTGTCGAGTTCCTGCAGCGCGACCTGGAACAACAGAAGGAAGAAATTACGAAACTGGAAACAGCCCTGAAATCAATGATGTCGGCGGAAGAAATGGAGAAGATACTGACAACAGTTAACGCCAGCATTGGAGAGCTGCAGAAGACCATTGAAGCCCACAAACGACAAAAATTCCTGCGAGACGAGGAAGACTACCAAGGCGGTGCGGTTTACAGATGGTCCAGGGGCGCACACGATGACGACAGATGACAGGGCCTATCCAATTGGCGGAGACAGCGTCGCACACGCGACCGGCACACTAACTCAGCGTCACCAGCCAGTGACTCGTTGGGGGACTCAGGAGCCAGCACCGAGGCGGAAGGAAACATCGCCGCAGATACCGGTGCTGGGAGTCGAAAGGAACAGAAGCCACAAAGGATCACTCGCAACAGAGGCAGGCGAGATTAGTGGTAAATATTTCTGATTACAATTTGACTGAACCGGAGGAGAATGTGATCAATAAGGGATTATCCTTTTGTCCCCAGGCAGAATGTGACTTTTTTAGTTTACAGAGAGACTTACAAACATTGTTTCATAGTATGAAGCTCAAGCTGTTTTTTGGTAAAGATTCCAATAGGGCTATGTGTAATACCACACCAAATGATTATAACGCCTTGTCACTTAGTATTCTTAAACTCAGAGTGAAGAGTAATTTCTCTCCAAATATTAATAATAACAGTATGGAGACATTTTCTCAGTTAGTACTCAGGGATATTGAATTACTAAAACAGAAAAATAAAGGTGGATATAATAGAAAGAGGAATTTTTCGAAATCTGAAAGTAAGGCCCTACAGGATCTTAAATCTAACAAACAGATTATCTGTAAGCCAGCCGACAAGGGCTACAGTCATAATGAATAAGAGCTATTATATACAGGAGATCAAGTCACAACTGCAGGATAGTGAGATATACTTGCCACTTGCTAGAGACCCTTCTTTGAAGTCAAAAAGGAATTGAATAAATGTATTTTTAAGGCAATGAGTAACGGAATTATCTCTGAAAAAGAACAAAAATTTTTTGTACAGGATACATTTTCTATACCCGTGTTTTACACGGTGCCAAAAATACATAAAGATTATGATAAACCACCTGGTCGCCCAATTGTGGCTAGCACAAATGCAGTTTTGACTAATGTATCTGTTTATCTTGATAGGCTACTGAGACTCCTTGTTGTAAATTCTCAATCCTACATTAAAGATACTGGGGACTTTTTGAATAAATTAAATGATATTATGTTACAAAGTGACAAATACATATTGTATACACTTGATGTAAATAGCCTGTACACATCTATAACACACAATACAACTTACTGTCTGCAATTGCATGTGAATTTGTCATGGAACTATTACATCTTGTTTTATATTGTAACTTCTTTCTCTTCCAGAATCAGTTCTATCTACAGCGCCAAGGTACAGCTATGGGGTCCAATGTCACCCCCACATATGCCAATATTTTCATGAACATATATGAAGAAAAATTTGTATATACCAATAGTATGTTTCAACAACATGGTTTATGTTGGTTTCGTTATATAAATTATGTATTTGGCATATGGGGGGGGGGGGCGACATGGACTCCCTGGTAGAAATTGTAGCTGACTTGAATGTCTCAATACGGTATATTCAATTTAAACTGACAGGTAGTGAGGAATCTGTGCCCTTTTTAGATACCACAGTTATCAAAGATGGTAGACAGTTGAGAACTGACTTATACAAAAAGGAAAGCGATAGGAATAGCTTGTTGAGGTATGAGAGTGCACACTCACCCTCACTAATTAAGAGCTTACCGAGGAGTCAATTCCTCTGTGTCAGGAAAATTGTTTCAGATGAACAGACTAGTGCTAGAAGGCTACAAGAAATGGGCGAATGTTTTTTGGAGAGAGGTTTTCCTAAACCACTCATAGAGCAACAAATGAAGGAGATAGAGGGCATTTCTAGGAAATCTATCCTTAAAGGCACTTGTATTAAGACTAAAGAGAAAAAGACAAACAGAATAATGTTTGTTACAGAATACAATTCCCTCAGTAGTCATGTTAATAAAATCATTAGGAGACACTGGCTTGTGATACGAGATCTTAATCCCCACATCAAGGAATTTGAGGAGCCACCTATGGCAGCTTACAAGAGGTCTAAGAACCTTAGAGACACACTAGTTAAGGCAGATTTAGGCCCAGAAAAGACACTGAGACAAACTTTTATCTCCAATCCAAAGATGGGAAATTATCCCTGTCTAGGCTGCTGTAACTGTAACAATATGATCAAGGGCGACTGTTTTGTTCATCCTCTAACTGGCAGACGTTTTAAGATTTCAGGCTTTTATACCTGCAATACTGATTTTATCATTTACTTAATTAAGTGCCCATGCTCCAAGATCTATATTGGAGAATCAACAAGACGTGCCAGGGACAGGATGAATGAACATAAGTCAAATATCAGGTGTAAAAATGTAGATGCCCCAGTGGCTAATCATTTTGTAGAAGCAGGCCATTCCATAGCACAACTAAGGTTTCAGATCTTAGAGCATATAAGAAGGCCTAGACGTGGTGGTGATAGGGTTAAGGTCCTTATAAGTAGGGAATCTTTCTGGATTTACACACTTCAGTCTCTCACCCCTTTTGGGATGAACAAGGAGATAGACTGGAATGCCACTTCATGAGATAACAAATAAATCTAATAATGAGTTAATATCTCTTGCTCTAACAATGTGGTGTACTAATAGCATATGAATGGGGTGATTTTAATTTTGTTTTGTAAATAAATGTGATTTAGATTTGTTAATATATAATTTTGGATAGATGTCTTTCAGATCACTAAGGGTTAAGGAGATGTTCTACCCTGTGTCCACTAGAGGGAGCTCTTAGAATAAGATGTATGTTACAATTATATTGTTACACCTATACAGGTATCTGAAACCCCGCCCAGATGTAAGGGTATAAGAAGTGATCAGGTGTGTTCATTTGTATAACATGATTAAGGTCTATTGTTGACCGAAACGCTGTTTCTGTATATGGTGATGTCTCCACAATAAATCTACATGTTTGATGCATAACCAGGTGCTGTGGCTTTTTCTTGGATTTGCTGTCATTTGAAGGATTGGTGCAGGATCCATGCTGCGTGCACCTTGATGCTTACTGTGAGTGCTGGGCGATTTGTTTTCTTTCCATATAACAAAAACAATGACAACGGTTTAAAAGAGTATGCAACGTGCTGCAATTGAGGTTATATTCACTTTCCCGCCCCTATGGTGTATGTATTGGAGCCACCTGTGCCATAATGTTTTATGTATTGACTCCCATCTAAGCCTTGCAAACTGTGCTGTGTGTTTTTCTTCTTTAGCTGTAGTTACCTACTCACTGTTCTGCTACACCTGTGCTGGGTATAGGGCACATACATAGCCAACAGGATTTATTTATGCTAATAGGCGAACCTTGACCTTTTCATTATAATAAGGAGGCATACATGATTTGCTTTATGGCAACACACAACATTAGTCTCCTTGCAAGTCATGAGGCATTCTATGGGACAACTTGAGGAGGTGGCCTCGGATGTAGGGAGGTGTTGTGGCATATCTGATCCTCCTATCGAATCTAGCATAACTATCCTAAGCCCTCTGCTAGCATATACCTTGGTAACCACATATCGATAGCCAGTCTCATGATTTTTTGGGATATACCTTAGTCAAGCAGATGTTCTTTCCCTCTAAAAGCTTCCTTTGTCCCCATATCTCTCAGCTGATGGCCTACTATGAAAAGGTATTTATGTTAACTACACACATATAACCTTAGCCTTTATCCAGTAAGATTATAATGACCCTTGAATTCATAGAGGTCAATACACAGAGCATTCTTGACTTATCTTGCTTACCACACTAAAAACACCACCTCCCCACCCCATAACAATAACAATTATAAATTCCCTATTTTAGGGGAACTAACTAGGCGGTTTGTTTTGTTTATACCGCACATTAACTACTGTTTTTAATTGCTTCCTAAGCACTTACTCCTACATAACACCATAGTAATGAATCTATCTGCCCTATCTAGATCAGCAGGACTGATCATTATTACCTGCCACCCAAACATGCCATCTTAACACAGATTTTGGTTACCTCTATTGAGGTGTTAGTTCCACTGTTTCCTTATAGATTATATTTATCATTAAGGGAGTTTGATATCATACCATATTATATATTACATTATATTATATACCCTATACTATACTCTATATATTTTATTTGCTACTTGTTCGCTTATAATTAGAAAAACTGAGGTTAATTTAATGTTACGTTGCTATAAGTGCAGTACTATTTTATTTGGACACCTTGTAATGTTATGTACTACAATGACCTTGTTGACTGTTATCATTTGTTTCATGCTGGCAATTTTGTACTGTCTTTATTTTTTCAACCTCAATAAAAGTTAAAATAAAAAAAAATAAAAAAAAAAGAGTATGCAACATATTGTTTTGCTCTGCTCCTGAACTCTACCAGCATGGGTGCAGCACTGGAAATCTTCAGACACATGTGTGTCATTTTCACAGCCACAGAAGTGACCAATCTGGTGGATAATAGTATCTCAGTGCTTAATGCGTTAATTAGAAAAGAGAAAACGAGCAATGTTCATGCTCTTGACGAAATATCTAAAGTAGTAGAAATAGAGGAAAGCACCAAGCAATGTAAACAGCATTTTTGGACGGTCGATATTCACTAAAGACTTCAAGGCTATATCAGAACTGGCACAGTCAACACAAACATCAGAGATAAAAACAGAAAAAATGAATATCTTTTACTGTCCAGCAATCCTGGAGGTACACTTTGATAAATACTTGGGTCTGTTCCCATTGTGGAGTGGTATACTGCTCGGGGACCTCAGCCGATATCCTACAAACAAGGAACCCAAAGTCCCACTCAGAAAACCACAAATGAAACAAAAAACACGGGAAACCAATTGTCATGTGGAGCAATGGTTCAGGATTGTCAAGCATTCAATCCTTACAAAAATTTTTATCTAAGGCCTGCTGTATTCATACATAAAATGTATGCTTCTTTGCAAAGCAGGTACATGGAGCACGTCTCACACCATAGCTTCCAAGAATCACATTTTTCTTATTCTTCTCAAATCCGCCCAAAAGGCATAGACCAGGCTGAAGAACAGTGGGCAAAGCGAGAACAAAATGTTCCTCCTGCAAAGAAGTCCAAGTACTTTAAACCAATACTCAAAATGCCAACACCTAAAATGTGCTAACTACCTAAGATTAAGAGTAGCAAAACAACAACAAATCAAGACAAAGAACATCAACGTCAGGATGTAGGTAAAGGGGCAAAAACAATACAAAAATCTGTGCCTGCAAACAAATTAAAAAATGCAAAGCAACCATGCAAAATTTCAGCAACTGAAGTTGATGACCAGAAAAATAAAACAAGACCCTTCCAAGATGACATTAAGGACACCTTAAAAGAGGTATAACATTAACAACTGATATTAGTTATATTTTTAATTAAAAATGTTTTTTGTCTATACAAAAGTGCTAGAAACATTACATTGTCTTTATCCATTCAATGTAAAAGCTCTGTGGGGGAAAAAAAAAGTACAGAGGTTGTCGTGGCAGCTGTACAGTCGCAAGACAAAAAATTGACTTTCAACCTGCACCATTCGGAATTTAAACACTGAAACCTCATCTGTGGATAATTGGAAAGGTAATGAAATGTATATGTTTTACTGTCACTGTTATGTTTTTACTTTTATTGTACCACTTTTCTTTGCGGACCTTTAAGTCCGTAATCCTTCAGCCTAAAACGGCATCCAGGTTAAGCAGGTGTTCCTCATCTGTAGATCCTGTCACAAAAACATTGTCCAGGTAACATTGTACACCCTGCAATCCATCTACAATTCAGTCAATCACAGGTTATAAGATTGCTGGAGCTGATGTGATTCCAAAAGACAATCGACAATACCTGAACAAATCCTTGAGTGTTATGACTGTTAGCAGGTCTTTGAAATTTTTATCTGCCTGCATTTTTAGCTAAGCTTTAACAAGGTCAATCTTGCTAAAAAATATCCCCCAGCAAGTCCGGCAATCAAGTCTCCAAGGTGGGGAACAACACAAAGGTTGTTACCTTAAAATCGCCACATATTCTGACTTAACCTTCTTTTGTAGAACTGGAACTATGGGTGTTGCCCATTCACTGGCTTTGACAGCCTCTTGCACACCATTCCTAACCAGAACTTCCATTCCCGCCTCCACTTGAGGCTTGATAGCATATGGTACAGGTTGTGCCTTCATGAGCGTTGGTTTGCTATCTTTCTGAACACTGAGCTTCCCTGTGATATCCATCATGCTACCTATGCCACTATAAAACACTTCAGAATTTTAGGTTAAGATGGTGGTTAGACCTTTTTTGCTGGGGTAACAGTATTTGCACTGACTGCCAGACCAATTTAAATTGGTTCTGTGAACCTCCCACGACGGATAGTATATGTATAGGCTCATTCGACGTGTGACTTATCTGTAATATCTTATGCCACACCTCGTACATCCTTATTTCCCTTCTATGTATCAGTTGCCTTCACTTGTCGCTTTTTTTGTTTTGTTTGATATGCCTGCTTGATATGTCCTTGTTTACCACAGTTCAGACAGGTCAAGTCTTTCCTGTGTTGCCACAACAAAAACACAGTTCTTGATTGGTAGTCTGTCTCTCAGTGCTAATCGTGGCACACCTTCATTGTTGCACTCAGCTGTTTAGCTTCCCTAGCTGCTAGTTCCATACACACTCACCTCCCATGCCTTTTTTAAGGTCAGATTCACTCATCAAGCCACACACTAACCTGTCATGCAGCGTGTCATCCAGCCCTTCCTTTAAATTGTAATGTTCTGCCAATTTCTTCAATGGGGTGACAAACTCAGTTACAGAATCACAATCCTCTTTACAATGCAGGTGGAACATAAACCTCTCAGCTATGACTAAAGCTTTGGGTGAGAAATGACCTTCCAACAAATCCACAATTTTCTCATATGATTTTGTGCCTGGCTTGTCTGGTTGTGCTAATCTACGCAACTGATTAAAACACTTTGTTCCCATCACACACAAAATTGAGGTGACCACCTTTTCTGCTGCTATTCCATTTGCTCCAAGTCCTCATTGCAAAATTATTATATACCACTGGCTGAATACTCAATATAACATCACTAATCAGACCAGAAATTAGTAATGAAGTTAATTCATTTTATTACTTCTGTTCTTTCATTTAATTTACACTGATGCATAGTACGTAACTATGGTATCACAAGTGGTACAATAAGAGTGCACATAACAGTCACTATAACTCTTGTTCTGTAAATCATAGTTGAACAATATGGAAACAAAACTTTTACTTCTAACTTTTAAGTTATATCAGTTTGGTGGGCAGAATAAATATAAAAATTGAATTTAAAATAATACATATCTTACGATTTATAAGAGCAAACTTTTGTGCCCCTTTAACATAATGAGACACAATTGTATTTTATATTTTACATTTTAAAAAAAATATATATTTTTCTAAAATCTTATTCAGGCAATTGAATGCTAGTTCCAAGCAATGTTGACCAGCAGAGGCTGTGGTAAGAGAGTTCTAATACTCAACCACTATTCCGCTGGAGTCATTGTGTTCGAAGAGAGAGAAAAAATCACAAATCATAGTCTTGCAAAGATATATATTTTTAACAACATTAGGAACCTCAGAAATGAAGATTATTTTTTAAATAAATGTTATATTTATTTTTTCAGGTTGATTTCAAAGACTATGATGCAGTCATAAGCTTTTTAAATGTTCATCAAAGCCATTGGAAGTTTTTGGTATGATGTATTAACTTTTATAAAATTCAGATTTCACATTTATTTTGTATATTCAAAATGTAATAGAGTTTTAATTAACAAAATATTTTATCATAGTTCCTCCATGCCCCATCTAAACAAGTGATTGTTGTGGATCCCCAGGGGATTGCCAAGCATGATGACTCCAATGATGCTGCCTCTGTACATATGTTGGTGTTACATTGCACTTCTTAATGTTAGATTTTTCTCTAATGTTGAATGAATAGCATAATGCTGAATTGTTAATTTATCAAATAATATGTCCTCAGAACAGACAATACTTCAAAATGTTTTTTCATCGTAATGGGAAAAATTATTGGGTGGATGTGAAGTGCCAAGAAGGTATCAGCCACACCACACAACAGGATGGGTTAAGTTGTGGTGTATTTGTTATGATACTGTATGTATAGATTGGAACGATTAGGTAACCTCTTAATCTTGGGTTAGATGTTAAATATTTTATAACTCCTGTTCATTTACACATTACACATTATGTAGTAATTTTTCCCAAGTTATTTGGCTTTTTACTTGCGTTAATGTTAAAAAGTATATATAATAATTTTCTTTTAAAGTTTTCTGTCTCCTGCATATCGTTATGTGGTGAGGTGTGCGTCTTCTCGATCACTCTCCAGACTCACCATGACATGACTCACTCACTCCGTAAAATGGCTGTTTACCGTTTCCATGACAACTACACTGCTGTCTTGGATTTCCACGGCAGCTGCATATGACGTCATCAGTAGGAGCGGTTGCGCTGTTTGAGTATGCAGGGTGTCGGGATGGCTGGCGTCCTGTGGCAAGGTGATCGATTAGTAGTACACATGTTCTTTCACTTATTGTCTTGTTAGTAGGTATATAAGGGGAGTCTGCTTGGGTTCACTTTATGTCTTTGATGGGCTCTATTTGAAAAAGGTTCACATTAGAACCGAAACGTTATGGGTTAAGGCCCTATTATTTGGATTATGCACCTTGTGGATTAAAGGCTGTTTTGCATCGTATCTTGTGTTGCCTGCTTCATTTCAGTATAGCTATATATCCTTGGCCAGGTTTGGTATACTGGGCACTGCATATATATATATATATATATATATATATATATATATATATATATATACAGACTCTCATGCAATACTTATGGTTTACAGCTCAGCTTACCAATATGCATTAATAAGAGACAGATTCTTAAACAAAAGTGTGTCTGCATCACCTGCTCCCTGCCCTGTTCCTGTTGCTCTGTTACCTACAGCAATTCCCAGGTCTGAGTGAGAATCCAGCAAGCACAACTTTCTCTCAGAGCTACAGATCCTGCAACCATAAGCAGAGAAAACAGCAAGTGCTGGTACTCTAGCAATGTTATCTAACAACTCTATAATCTGGCATGTGTTGAAGCTGCTTTTATTCCTGTTCTGGTGTGAAGGCAGTTAGTTACTTCCACTCGTCCTCTGCTTGCCATAATGAAACATGCAGGACTTTTTGAATTGTAAAACTATAATGTGTCCGGGTTTGATGCGGTTTGAAACCCTGACACATGATTCTAAACCCGGACTGTCTGGGTTGAAACCCGAACGGGTGGCAATTCTAACATGAATAAAAACAAAGTACAGTGCACTTCAGAGTCATCGGAAGACTTAAGCCTAAATTAATTTTAACTAAAGATTCTGATTCATTATTTTGGTATATATATCTTGTAAATTTATCTAATTACTTATGATATGTTGTGTAAATAGCTCTTTTACCATTATATTGTAGTAAGAAGTGCGACAGACAATATGGTTTAAAATTGCACGTCCCATTAAGTGTTGTTATCATTTTAAATATTCTTGTGTTAATTTAATCAATTATTTTTATACATGTTTTCATTTCCAAAATGGGAAAGCGTACGATAAGCAATTTTTAATTTATTTTTTTAGTTGCAGGTAGAGAGAAAAACAGAGGAACAGAAAGAGAGAACAGAGAATCAGAAAGACAGGAGCATGTTTCAGAAAGAAATGTTGAATCAGAAAGAGAGGATATACATTCAAAACGAGAAGCTGGAGAATCAGAGAGGGAAGATGGAGAATCAAAGAGAGATTATGGAGAATCAGAGAGGGAAGATGGAGAATCAGAGAGGGAAGATGGAGAATCAGAGAGGGAAGATGGAGAATCAGAGAGAGATGATGGAGAGTCAGAGAGAGATGATGGAGAATCAGAGAGGGAAGATGGAGAATCAGAGAGAGATTATGGTGTCAGGGTAAAGGTCAATGACATAGGGAAATGCGGATCCGTCTGAAAAGATGTGAGAGATGCAAACATTCTTCAAGGGACTGATAATTAGCACAGATTTGTTTGAGTGACTCAGGCTGTGTGGCTGATAACACCAGAATACACGTGACACAGACATTGTGTCTGGGGTTAGAATAACATAGAGAAGACTTACATTATGATTTCAAAGCAACTGTAGTTAGATTTCAAATAAAATATACTAGGAAAATAAATATAAGACATACATATTTTGAAAGCATGAATATCTTAGCCTCTGTGTGTTTAAGAACATGAATAGATGTTTATGGACCTGAAGAGAAGTGATCATTAACATTTATTTTTATTTCAGATCTACATAAACAGGATTTATGTATTCAGGAAGAAATACACAGAAATGTCACATACTATATCTGGGTGAATGCAGTATATCAGGAGTTTTAAATACTACCAATCTGGAGATATAAAAATAAGCTGTTATTTGCAAAGAAATGCCAGAATACTGATAAAATTATAATGCATTTTAAGCTAATAATTAGCAGTATTAAATTACCTTAATATAATAAAATGTTAATAATATAACATATTTGGTATCAGAATAATCAGAAAAAATAACCTAATATTAACCATCTGTAATTGAGGTTATATATGATTAATGCAGAGAGTGTGATCTGATTAAATAACCATTTTATGAAAAAAAATTAACTTGCTTAAAAATGTTAGAAATGGTCTTGTTGTATTTGTTTGTTTGTACGTCTGCTGCCACCTAGTGTTAAGATGCGGAATTGCAACCATGAGATGATTGGTTGTTGCAAAGAATGCATTTCCTTGACAACACATTTACCAAATAAACCAATCCATGTTCAGTTGCAAAGAACCAATCCAAGACAAGGCTGTGGGCATTTCCAATATTCACCAATGACTGATAAATAATCAAAAAGGGGAGGGGTGAGATCAGATGATTTAAACCCCAGCATAGAGACTAAAAGGAGGTGGTTGTGTTGACTGATCCAGAAAGGAATAACTGCTGCAGTTATTATTAAAGCACACACCTACTATTGGACTCCATATGCCTTATCCCCAATTTTGACATTTCTGAGGTGAAATTGGACCTGTTGAGAAAACATTGGAAACCGGATATCGACTGGTTTATTTGGTGATGTATACAAGGTTTTTGTAAGATAAGTTATATGCATAGCCACTACAGTAAAATTACAATTTTTGAATTGGAAAGAACAAATTGGGCTTTTAGATTGTATTATATAACCTTAAATAGCTCTTAGCCTGCCTGTTTGTATGCAAGCATTTAAAGTAAACATTTACTATTGCTGTATGTAGCAGAGTTAAGGAAATATTTCAAGTTAGCATTTCATAGCCTATGTATTGTTATATTAATCCCAATCTTAAATTGTTTATCTATGCAAATATATAATAATAATTCAGAAGTGTATATTGTATTTTAAATTGCTAGTCACAGCCTATATAGTGTATTGTTGTTTAAATCTGTGTCTGATTGGCTAAGTAACTCATCTATGCAAGTTCTGATATTGTCAGTTAATTTTGTATTAGGATAAATTGCAGTTAAATAGCAGAATATATATATTATCCTATTGCTTAAGAGCACAGTTTAAAATTGTATTGCTTGGATGTTAAAAGATTTGTAAATAAGGCTGGTTTTTAATATAAGCGTGTATGAATTTTGCATAGCATATTTAAATAGTTTTCAAACGCATATAATATTATTTCATATTTCTTTTATTGCAAATATATTTCAAAGATGTTCATGGATATTAACTAAATAAAAGAGTTCAGGTATTTATATTAATTTTATTTGTTGTCTTAGTAGAAGTATATTGATTGTGGGTTCAGTCTAAAGGAAGATTGTTAAATATATTCCCTGCCAAATACTCTCACATTGTTTGGAGAATACTGCTAAGATTTTCATAAATACACTGACAATGGAGAATCAGAGAGAGAAGACGTAGAACCAAAAAACGAGGATACAGAATCAGCGAGAGAGGAGCAGGTGTCACAAAGACATTTTGAGTCAGAGAAAGATGATGTAGGATCTGAAACAGAGATGCAAGAGTCAGAGACAGAAGATGTTTTATCAGAAAGAAGTGATACAGAATCAGAAAGAGTGGATGAAGGATCAGACAGAGAAGATCAAGAATCACAGAGAGAAGTGCAGGGGTCACAGGGAAAAGATGAAGAATCAGATGGTATGGGAAAGAAATACAGAAACAGAGCTCCTGGAAGAATGGTTTTCTCAATATCCATCAGAAGAGAAAAATGGGGCAAAATAAAACCTGTGCACAGCACATGCCAACTACAAAAGCCATGGGCACAGGTACTCTACAAAGAGTTTAGGAAAAAAAAAAGTCCATGCTGCACACTCTGGTTTAAGTAACAACATGTAAAGGTCCGACACAGCCGCAAGACGATGTGTCCATATCTCCAGATCTCAGCTATTTGCACATTCAAAGATTGCAAGATAATTTATCAGTTCAGAAAAGAGCACAAACCTTCTGCAACATGTCAACAAATACGCATGCAAGTAAAACAAATTGGTGAGGTTACACACAAAGAAAATGAACGTAGGTTTAGACCTGCCAGCTATTTACATTGTGGTAAAATTGGTTGGAAAATCAGTCAAGGAGTCAGCAATTATTATTATGGCCAGCTTGGTAAAATACCAACATCTGAGTTATTGGCTGGAAACATTACAAGGAACCTAAAAAAAGATGTCCTGAAGAAAATTGCATCCGAGTGCAGAAGAAGCACACGCCTTCATGATGACATTATTCAGGAGATTACTCTAACCAAAAATATTATTAAAGAATGTGGCATCATTAGGGATGATTACATTCAAAACCTTCAGGTGGACCCATTGAGAATTTTAGCAGAACATCTTAAACAACCTTCCTATGTTACATTGTACCTGGATGCTACCGGTGGGGTTGTTGCAAGAATTCCTGATCAACCAAAAAGGGTTCTTTATTACACACTTGTTCTACAAGGAATGGGCAAAGACAAGCCCCCGCTCCCCATTTCCGAGTTCATTTCCAACCAACACTCAAACCCACCGATTAGTTTCTGGCTGATGGAAACTACAAAGAAAATTTCCCAAATCACCACCAGTAGGATCCATCAAGTGGAGACAGACTACAGTTGGGCACTCATCTAGAGTGTTCTGCTGACATTTAATAATGAAAACATCACTTCATACCTGGAGAGAGCACACAAGTTAGTCACAAAAGGAATCCGTCAGATTGACAAGAAGTTCACAGTGCTGTACCTTTGCTCTACCCACATCCTGAGGGCAGTTTCTATTTCTTTTGGAACTTTCTCCAAACTCCCCCTACAGAGATTTCTTCTAAGGAATATGAAAAATTGAAGAAAAAGAATTTGGCTTACGAGCTACACGCCACGACCCTTGCAGAATATCATAGGGTCCGGCGTATTCCTAGAGGCCTAAGAATGAACGTGAGGCCTACCTTGATGCGTGACAATAAGGAGTACAATGAAAAATTTACTTACATTTTGAATAAATGCTCCTTCGACCTCCTAGTGCTCACTGTCGAGTTCCTGCAGCGCGACCTGGAACAACAGAAGGAAGAAATTACGAAACTGGAAACAGCCCTGAAATCAATGATGTCGGCGGAAGAAATGGAGAAGATGCTGACAACAGTTAACGCCAGCATTGGAGAGCTGCAGAAGACCATTGAAGCCCACAAACGACAAAAATTCCTGCGAGACGAGGAAGACTACCAAGGCGGTGCGGTTTACAGATGGTCCAGGGGCGCACACGATGACGACAGATGACAGGGCCTATCCAATTGGCGGAGACAGCGTCGCACACGCGACCGGCACACTAACTCAGCGTCACCAGCCAGTGACTCGTCGGGGGACTCAGGAGCCAGCACCGAGGCGGAAGGAAACATCGCCGCAGATACCGGTGCTGGGAGTCGAAAGGAACAGAAGCCACAAAGGATCACTCGCAACAGAGGCAGGCGAGATTAGTGGTAAATATTTCTGATTACAATTTGACTGAACCGGAGGAGAATGTGATCAATAAGGGATTATCCTTTTGTCCCCAGGCAGAATGTGACTTTTTTAGTTTACAGAGAGACTTACAAACATTGTTTCATAGTATGAAGCTCAAGCTGTTTTTTGGTAAAGATTCCAATAGGGCTATGTGTAATACCACACCAAATGATTATAACGCCTTGTCACTTAGTATTCATAAACTCAGAGTGAAGAGTAATTTCTCTCCAAATATTAATAATAACAGTATGGAGACATTTTCTCAGTTAGTACTCAGGGATATTGAATTACTAAAACAGAAAAATAAAGGTGGATATAATAGAAAGAGGAATTTTTCGAAATCTGAAAGTAAGGCCCTACAGGATCTTAAATCTAACAAACAGATTATCTGTAAGCCAGCCGACAAGGGCTACAGTCATAATGAATAAGAGCTATTATATACAGGAGATCAAGTCACAACTGCAGGATAGTGAGATATACTTGCCACTTGCTAGAGACCCTTCTTTGAAGTCAAAAAGGAATTGAATAAATGTATTTTTAAGGCAATGAGTAACGGAATTATCTCTGAAAAAGAACAAAAAAATTTTGTACAGGATACATTTTCTATACCCGTGTTTTACACGGTGCCAAAAATACATAAAGATTATGATAAACCACCTGGTCGCCCAATTGTGGCTAGCACAAATGCAGTTTTGACTAATGTATCTGTTTATCTTGATAGGCTACTGAGACTCCTTGTTGTAAATTCTCAATCCTACATTAAAGATACTGGGGACTTTTTGAATAAATTAAATGATATTATGTTACAAAGTGACAAATACATATTGTATACACTCGATGTAAATAGCCTGTACACATCTATAACACACAATACAACTTACTGTCTGCAATTGCATGTGAATTTGTCATGGAACTATTACATCTTGTTTTATATTGTAACTTCTTTCTCTTCCAGAATCAGTTCTATCTACAGCGCCAAGGTACAGCTATGGGGTCCAATGTCACCCCCACATATGCCAATATTTTCATGAACATATATGAAGAAAAATTTGTATATACCAATAGTATGTTTCAACAACATGGTTTATGTTGGTTTCGTTATATAAATTATGTATTTGGCATATGGGGGGGGGGGGGGGGGGCGACATGGACTCCCTGGTAGAAATTGTAGCTGACTTGAATGTCTCAATACGGTATATTCAATTTAAACTGACAGGTAGTGAGGAATCTGTGCCCTTTTTAGATACCACAGTTATCAAAGATGGTAGACAGTTGAGAACTGACTTATACAAAAAGGAAAGCGATAGGAATAGCTTGTTGAGGTATGAGAGTGCACACTCACCCTCACTAATTAAGAGCTTACCGAGGAGTCAATTCCTCTGTGTCAGGAAAATTGTTTCAGATGAACAGACTAGTGCTAGAAGGCTACAAGAAATGGGCGAATGTTTTTTGGAGAGAGGTTTTCCTAAACCACTCATAGAGCAACAAATGAAGGAGATAGAGGGCATTTCTAGGAAATCTATCCTTAAAGGCACTTGTATTAAGACTAAAGAGAAAAAGACAAACAGAATAATGTTTGTTACAGAATACAATTCCCTCAGTAGTCATGTTAATAAAATCATTAGGAGACACTGGCCTGTGATACGAGATCTTAATCCCCACATCAAGGAATTTGAGGAGCCACCTATGGCAGCTTACAAGAGGTCTAAGAACCTTAGAGACACACTAGTTAAGGCAGATTTAGGCCCAGAAAAGACACTGAGACAAACTTTTATCTCCAATCCAAAGATGGGAAATTACCCCTGTCTAGGCTGCTGTAACTGTAACAATATGATCAAGTGCCACTGTTTTGTTCATCCTCTAACTGGCAGACGTTTTAAGATTTCAGGCTTTTATACCTGCAATACTGATTTTATCATTTACTTAATTAAGTGCCCATGCTCCAAGATCTATATTGGAGAGTCGACAAGACGTGCCAGGGACAGGATGAATGAACATAAGTCAAATATCAGGTGTAAAAATTTAGATGCCCCAGTGGCTAATCATTTTGTAGAAGCAGGCCATTCCATAGCACAACTAAGGTTTCAGATCTTAGAGCATATAAGAAGGCCTAGACGTGGTGGTGATAGGGTTAAGATCCTTAAAAGTAGGGAATCTTTCTGGATTTACACACTTCAGTCTCTCACCCCTTTTGGGTTGAACAAGGAGATAGACTGGAATGCCACTTCATGAGATAACAAATAAATCTAATAATGAGTTAATATCTCTTGCTCTAACAATGTGGTGTACTAATAGCATATGAATGGGGTGATTTTAATTTTGTTTTGTAAATAAATGTGATTTAGATTTGTTAATATATAATTTTGGATATATGTCTTTCAGATCACTAAGGGTTAAGAAGATGTTCTACCCTGTGTCCACTAGAGGGAGCTCTTAGAATAAGATGTATGTTACAATTATATTGTTACACCTATACAGGTATCTGAAACCCCGCCCAGATGTAAGGGTATGAGAAGTGACCAGGTGTGTTCATTTGTATAACATGATTAAGGTCTATTGTTGACCGAAACGTTATTTCTGTACATGGTGATGTCTGCACAATAAATCTACATGTTTGATGCATAACCAGGTGCTGTGGCTTTTTCTTGGATTTGCTGTCATTTGAAGGATTGGTGCAGGATCCTTGCTGCGTGCACCTTTATACTTACTGTGAGTGCTGGGCGATTGTTTTTGTTATATGGAAAGAAAACAAATGACAACAGTTTAAAAGAGTATGCAACGTGCTGCAACTGAGGTTATATTCACTTTCCCGCCCCTATGGTGTATGTATAAGAGCCACCTGTGCAATAATGTTTTATGTATTGACTCCCATCTAAGCCTTGCAAACTGTGCTGTGTGTTTTTCTTCTTTAGCTGTAGTTACCTACTCACTATTCTGCTACACCATTGCTGGGTATAGGGCCCATACCTAGCCAACAGGATTTATTTATGCTAATAGGTGAACCTTGACCTTTTCATTCTAATAAGGAGGCATACATGATTTGCTTTATGGCAACACACAACATTAGTCTCGTTGCAAGTCATGAGGCATTCTATGGGACAACTTGAGGAGGTGGCCTCGGATGTAGGGAGGTGTTGTGCCATATCTGATCCTCCTATCGAATCTAATAGGATTACAAAGAACAGGCAGTTAAGGGGTTAATATAGCACTCACTCTCACTCAAAAAAGGATAATTATAATAAAATCATTCATACTTTATTATTATTGTTTTAAAAAACTGGGATAAATATCCCTAGAAACCTTAAACAACCCACAACCACTACATAAACTAAGTTTAAAATAATTTCGGCCGCCAAACACTCCTCCGTTTCCTGGCCGAGAGCTGGAAACATCGGCGTCAGGTGGCTGGAGTGAGTGGTCGACCTGGTCTCAAAAGTGCGGAACAAACGCGTTTCGGCTATATCTTAGCCTTTCTCAATGTTACACTTTCTGTAGAAAAATGAATAAGCCGAGGCTTCGGGGTGCAGGACTTAAAATATCCGTAACACAGTTGCTCTCTACCAATCAGAACCACTTCCGGGACCTCCGCCCCCATTATCGCCAATCAGCTTACCGCTTGGCTCACGCCCACAGAAAAAATTGATATGAGTGGATGAATATCGAGTGATATCGAGCATGGTTACGACTTGCCTGCACTTCAAATTAGTTATGGAAAATTATATTGTGAGCATTAGTCAGTAAAACATTTGAATTCTTCATCTACTGATTTAGCCTCTATCCTCACAAAATTACTGTCATATCCGAGATAGTTAATGTCCTGTTTCGTAAAAATAAACATATAGAAAAGATGGATGCATTACTCACTTAAGATAAACAAAATGTATTAAATTTATTTCAAAGAGTTTAATCATCAAAGGGTATAAAATCCCTTCTCCTCCTACATATTGTAAATTTACACAATACCTTGAATTTTAATGTGCACTTATGATTTCAAATGGTAATTTACTGTCCAATCATCATATTGTGTTCAGTATACTAAGTAAGTTCCTCACACAATTGTGAGACTGTTACACAGGCTATAAGGATTGTAGGTAAAGTCATCCATAGCGCACTGTATACACCTTACTTAAAAACCATTATTGGTATGTGGCTACTAACGTAACCACTATATCATTGACATGCTATCTATTTAACCAATAACTTCCACATGAATTGTGGTTTACATTAAACTAACAAGCATACATTTATTCAAATGGTCATGGTCGTATAACCAGTATATAATATATGTGCTCCTCACATTCATGTTACGTTCGTGTCTATTATAGATAGCAGTGGACAGTAAAATTAATGCACTTTGGAAAATTCATAGGTTACCATCCACCTTCTTCAAATTTATAAACCACTCGATAGTATAACTCAGAGTTTAAACCATAGTGTGTATCAGGGATACATTCATTCCCCAACCATACTGAGTGCTCCTTATTTGTAACCATCAAGTAGTAATTTACGATTGGCTATAAAGCTCACTTATAGACCTCTATGAGTAATGGAATTAAGATAAAGTCTATGCACATACCACATGGATTGATTATTAATAAAAACATCCACGTACTCTAGTAAAAGTGCAGTTAGATTTCAATACAAGAAATATAAGTGGGTGGTTATAAAATATATTGGACCTGATTGCCACTGGTTCACACATAATTGTGTCCCCAACATATTTACATATATACCTCAAGTTTCCCTTTTAACATTCCTACTAATCTAAGAGGTCCCTTTAAATTATAGACAGTAATTAATACCAATTTTAACCCATATCCGAACATCCAGGAATAGTTATCAAGCCACATACTTTAAGGCAATGACCAACCTCCCTAATGCCATGTTACAGGTATATGATGGGTACTGAAAGCTTTATCAGTTCAAAAATATTGTTTAAATGCTCACAAATATTTAAATATACACCCAATAATTGTTGAACTCATTCATACCATTGGGTATGACCAAATTCAGATTAAAAACCCATTTGGTTTCCATCTTCAACAATCTTTGTTCGGTATCCCCACCTCTTATACCAGGTTTGAGTTTCTCAAGTCCCCAACATTTCATTGCATTGGTATTCCCATTATGGGACATTAGAAAATGTTTGGCTACACTTGTGATTTGTTTTTTCTTCTCCACATCCTTCTGGGCTGTCCTTATGTTACTAAGATGTTCAGTCATACTTGTGCCCAAGCAACGTGTGGTCATACCAACGTAAAACAAATCACAGCTACAAGATATACAATAGACCACGTTGGTGCTTTGACAATTAATATGTTTTTTAATGGCCCATTTTTTGCCAAACCTATCCACTATAGATTCTTTTTTTACCATATGTTGGCACACTTTGCAGTGTCCACAAGCGACAGAACCTTTGTGTACAGGATTCCTTTTAGCATTCCTGTCATAGTGACTCGTTACCAACTTGTCACTAAGGTTGCTAGCTCTTCTGTACGTCACCAATGGCCTATCTGGTAACAATGGTTGTAATAGTGTGTCTTGGGTCAGGACATGCCAATGTGTTTTAAGAATGTTGGTAATCTTATCACTTTGTGGTGAATATGTAGTGATAAACCTGAGTGGGGTATTACTTTCTCTTGATCTAGGAGTCAGTAACTTCTTTCTGTCTGGAATAGAATTCTGCACTTTTTTCTCCACATTTACATGCTTTACATTTGTGGCATGGAAAAAATCCTGCCACGTTCTTACCAAATGCATCTTTAATTACTCGAGTTTCTTCCTCTGTATACTGGGAGCCAGCCTCATTTTCATATTTTTTGTCCTTCGATATATAAATCTGGGGTTTTTTGATATTTTGTCTCCCAGAATATCATCATCTTTGAGCATGTTCCAGTGTTTACGGAAAATGTTCTCTATAATTCGACTGTTCTCACTGTATTCAGTAATTAGAGGAATATTAAGGATCTCTGTATCCTCATTCCACTTAATTTTCTCTTTGTAATGTGTCAGATCTTTCCTTTCTATTTGGTCTACTTCTTGTATTTTTTGATCAAGAAAATCTTCTTCATATCCTCTCTCTATGAATTTCGACTTGATCACTTGTGCCTGTTCTTTCCACTTAGAGGGATTGGAGCAATTCTTCTTTATTCTTAGAAGTTGTCCCTTCGGGATGTTGTTCTTCCACTTTATGTGATGGCAACTCATCTTGTGGATATAGTTATTGCTATCCACTTTTTTGAAGTGTGTTGATGTCTCTATTTTTCCTCCTTTCACCTCTATTGACAAATCCAGATATGTGAGTTTTTTATAACTCCATTCGTACGTGAAATTCAGATTTGAGATGTTCTTGTTCATGATGTTAATGGTATACTCGAGATCCTCCTGTGATCCTTTCCAGACCATAATTATATCGTCTATATATCGGCGATAAAGAACCAGGTCCGCGCCGGCTGGGCAAGAGTCCCAGAAAATGTCTTCCCACTTTGCTATGTATAAATTCGCATAGCTCGGCGCAAACCTGGTCCCCATCGCCGTCCCGCATATTTGTCGATAAAATGTATTATCGTCACAAAAATAATTGTGGTTTAAGATATAATGGATACTGTCTAGGATAAATTCACATTGTTTGGTTGGGATCTCTTTGTCTTCCTCCAAATAAAATCTTACTGCCTCTATTCCTTCTTTATGAGGTATACTCGTATACAACGCTGTAACGTCACGTTACCAAAATATAATTTTTCTCCCATGTCAGGTTCTCCAGAAAATTTAGTAACTGGGTTGAGTCTCTTAAATATGAAGGACGTTGTCTCACATGTTTCTGTAGGTGTTTGTCCACGTATTCTGACAAATTACTGCTTAATGATCATATCCCCGATATTATTGGTCTTCCTGGGGGATTGTTGAGACATTTATGGATCTTTGGGAGATGGTATATGATTGGGGTCCTTGGATAGTGTATATTGAGATAATTATATTCTTTGTCATTTAGTATATTCTCTTCTTTTGCTGCCTTTAATAGATCCATTAGTTTCTCTTTATAGTTATTGACTGGATTGGCTTTCAGCCTTTGATAGGTTTTACTATCACTGAGTATTTGTTCTGTCTCTGCTTTATAGTCCGTTTTGTTCATCACTACAATGCCTCCGCCCTTGTTGGTGGGCTTGATGATGAGATTTTGATTTTGTTCCAACAGCTTAATAGTTTCCAATTGTTTCCCGGTTAGATTTTGACTCCTCTTATTCAACCTTTTAAGATTTATGTCTCTTATCTCCCTACAGACTATTGTTTCGAATGCTTCTATTGTTGTACCTTTGTAAGTCGTGGGATAAAAGGTTGACTTAGGTTTGAGTTCTGTGTGTTGATAATTGTCCTCATCTTTTGTACTTCCATACTCTCGAGGAGCAGACACCGTTCGCTCCAATGCAGATTTAAGAAAAAATATTTTTAAAGTTAATTTTCTAATGAACTCCTTGGTATTCACGAATGTCGTGAATTTGTCCAGACTTCGGGCTGGAGCAAAAGAGAGGCCCAGTTTCAGAATAGACTTCTCTTCTTTATTGAGTTCGTATGAGCTGAGGTTAAAAATTCCTTTATCATTCCAGTCCTCCTCGTTAGCCTCACTTTCACAATTTCTTTTCTTCAATTTTACACCTCCTCTTTTCCCTCTGTGGGTCTTGTTTTTGCCCTTGTGGTGGATTGATTTTGTTCTCTTTCTTTGTATTGATGACGGTCCCACCCTAAAAAAGAGGGGGAGGGTACGGATTGAGATGGTTGAGGGGTATGTTGTATTGCAGAAGTCGCCGCATTTGCTGAAGCTTCTGTTTTTTTCATATTTGATTGACCCTCATTTCTTTCCATCTTACTGGCCTCTTTCAATTTTCCATTATCGGAGTACACTCTTGGTCTTTGTCTTCTTTCCTGTCTTGGAGGATCATAATAGTTTTTGTCGCCTGGGTAGTTTTCAAACTTCCCATCATTGTTTCTTCTTCCATCGAACCTTCTATCAGTTTGTCTCCCTCTTTCATATTGCTCCCTGGGCTCAGAGGACCTATTCCCCTGTTTGTATTCTCCTATAGGGTGATTTTGATCGTCCCATTCTCTTTGATAGTGTTGTCTTTCAAAATGGCGTGGATATTCCCAATTATTATGCCTTTCATATCTCTCCCTTTGATTTGGCCTGTATTCTCTATGTTCTCTGTCTCTGTATGAGTTCATAGGGAATTCTCTCCTTTCTCTAGTTTGCTCATAATAATCTCTATCCCTTCTCCGATTCATGAAAGATCCCTCATAGTTATTTCTTCTGTATCCATTAAAGTCATTAGGATAATTCCTATGTCTATAGTTATAATTATTCTGCCCGTTTTGGTAATCATGTCTATATGGTCTACTGTTATACATATTTTGCCTGTATATTCTATTATCATTATTTTTTCTATAATAGGGTATGTCAGCCTGATTCTTTGTGTGCTCATAATTTGGATGGTCCTCTCTATTTTTTGTTTTTTTATATGTTACAGTCTTCCATGTATTGGATTCCTCAATATTCATTTCTGTGTCTATACTCCCTGTGTTTATGTTTTCTTCACTTTCTGTATTTTGACAATCATCTTCAGTTTTCCTTTCTATTTCTCTCATAAGTTTTTTAGTTTTCTTTTTTATATCTCATCTTTTGTTTTACTTACTTTTTTGACTAAATTGTCTTTCTTGTCTACAATTTCCTGATATTCTGGGCCTGAACTCTCTAAATTGAGTACAATTACTTCATTGTCCTTAATCTCAAGATCTATATTAGTTATTAGGGATTCTCTATATTCTATAATCAATTCCATTAGTTTCTTAGAGGTTTCAATTAGAACATTCCTCCATTTCTCAGCAATACTTTCTGAAAGTGGAAAAGCACATTCTTTGTGCACTAATAGCCCCTTGGGGATGATTTTTAATTCTAAGCATTTCTTGAGAAATTAAATTTCTGCTTTGAATCTTACCTCAGATATAAGCAGTTTCTCAAGTTCTTTAAAGATTAAATTAATTGTGTCTTCTTCATCAGCCCTTGTACCAACTTCTATTTCGTTATTAATGTTTATATTAATCGGCTTTATGTTTATATATATTTTTTATATATATTTTCTCTTCACCAGGTTTGGATATCTAAGTTTAGTTTAGAGGAAATACTTATCCTCTATCCATTATGAGTATTGCAGTCAGAACCATATCAGCTCCCAAACTAATAGAATCAACAAGTAGTCTAGACCATTTGCATATTGTATATAGAACAATACAAGCAATCCCTACCTTAAACAGATTTCCAAGGGACCTATGGGTCAGTTTCAAATACCGTAGCAATAAAAGAGAGTATATAAACCTTAGATTTGAGTTGTAAATGTGTATCTCTCTCCGTTTACTCTATATGTTAAAAGCACAAGATTTGTTTAATTTATTTTTGTTTGTTTTTTTTGTTTTCTGTCTCTGCTTTTTTGTCTTAAACAGTATGTTAACCTGAAGGAAATCACATAATCATAATAGGTCAGTCAGAAACACGATTTTCATTCCAGTATGTAATTTTAACCTTAAAGGGACACTCAGGTTAAATTACATTTTCATGATTCAGATACAGCATGTAATTTAAAACAACTTTCCAATTTACTTCCATTAAAAAAAATGTGCACAGTCTTTTATATTTATAATTTTTGAGTCACCAGATCCTACTGAGCATGTGCAAGAATTCACAGACTATACGTATATGCATTTGTGATTGGCTGATTGCTATCACATGGTACAAGGGGAGTGGAAATATACATAACTTTGAAATTTGTTATAAAAAAATCTACTACTCATTTGAAGCTTAGACTAAGTGCTATTGCATTGTCTTGTTATCTTGCATTTGTTGATTATGCAAATCTAATGTGTTGACTGGTCCTTTAAGTTGTACATTAAACACACTACACTCTGCCTGAAATTGTTAAGCTTTTGTCATATATAAAATATATTATACCCTGTTCAAAATCTCATTTAGCAGCTATGCGCTTCATACATAGAAACTAAAATCCCTCTGTTAAATAATGATCATAGCGAATGATTATTTATGAGGGAAGCAAGGATGTAAGAAATTTGGTTTGTTTGTTTTGTCAAGGCTTTTACAGCTTGTCTATAGTGCTAAGGAAGCACATTAAACACAGACAAGCAATCAGATTGCAGGAATTTAACACACCCCTAAATCAGCCAATAGCACATACATTCTGGCTTGAGCCCTCAATTTGGAACCTATGAGTGCTAGGTATTACAACATGGCCAATAGATACATAAATAATTTGACAAGAATATGCAGTAGTAAATAATAACCTAATATGCATCATAAAGTTTAATCATTTATTAAGAAAGTATAAATATAGAAACAGATGTTTTAAATGGACATTTTACAAGTGTTTTAAACGGACAATTTTTTTTTTTTTTTTTTACATTTCACAAAGTGTTTTAAACGGTCATTTTTTATAAACATATCTACATAATTGGACTTTTATTTTTGACAATGCTCATATTATTTTAGCTGATTCTGAAAAAACAAGCAAATTGCCTTGGTAACTAAAAGCTTTGCTATGTTCTCTCTAACCCAGGAGAAAAAGAAAAAATTGTTGTTTTCACATCCTGTTCTACTACACAGGTGTTAATTTCACCTGTTAATCAGCAAGGTATATAACAGTCTAGGTCCTTACCTCAAACCAGTCTTGAGAAAGGTCAGGATATTAACTCCTCCCCAACAGGAAGTGCAAGAGGATCACCCAGCAGAGCTGCTATATAGCTCCTCCCCTCTACGTCACACCCAGTCATTCGACCGAGAACCAACGAGAAAGGAGAAGCTAAAGGGTGCAGTGGTGACTGGAGTATAATTTAAAAATTTAGACCTGCCATAAAAAACAGGGCGGGCCGTGGACTGACCACACTACAGGAGAAAGGAATTTATCAGGTAAGCATAAATTATGTTTTCTCCTGTTAACTGGTAAGGAGTATTTTAATTGTGATCACATTAAGAAGCCATCTGCACTATTGTTTGAGAAAGGTCAGTGGAGACCGAAACCGGTTGACTGGTAAGGAGTATTTTAATTGTGATCACATTAAGAAGCCATCTGCACTATTGTTTGCCTTTCCTTTTTTGGCAGGTAAGGGACAACATTGCAAGTTGGAATTATTTGTTAACTACCGCCCAAGAAGATTTCTACATAATCAGCAGTTGGGATCCATATTGAGATAGACTATAGCAAGATTCTTATTATCCAATTTGAATATTTATTTGGACTTTTAAGCATTTTATGTTATATCATCCGTTTTTTAACCCAATGTTGTTATATGGTCTCTTTTAATTAACATCTCGAGGCTCTTTGAGCAAGTCCCTTATATCTAGCTCAGCAACTCTGAGCCCTTTAGATTTGCATTTTAGGGTATCAATTTAGAGCCTGTGTTTAATTTCAATCCAATCACAAAGTTTTGCCACTATTCAGTGTTTATAATAGATATTTGTTCACATCACAGTTTGCAAGCAGAAACACATTTGAACGCACGTTAAAGTTGTGCTGTTGTTTTTTTTTTTTTTTTGGTTCTATTTATGCTTTATGTATGCATTAGTTGATTTGTCAAAAATACACTTGTATATCGTTTTATTTTGAATTCATTGTTTATTTTGAAAATAAGGTTCACACACCCCTGCAATATTTTTCTCACATTTTTTCACTTGTTAGGATTTACACCCTTTTTGGATAAACACATAGGCACAACCTCAGGTCTTATATTTTGAATTCAGGTTCTAGACATTCCTGTAACATTTTTTGTCCACCTGTTAAGATTTACACAATTTTGGATAAACACATAGGCAAAACCCCAATTCGGAGCCACTTACATTTCACACCCACCGGTTTCAAGCAACCTGGAATCTATCCACCTGTGCATTGTAACCCATTGTTTTTATAGAGTGTGCATAAGCGCTCCTAGCATTCACATATTAGAATTTAAGTTTTATGCGATAGACATTATTTGTTAGATTTTTTGTTGTTGTTATTTATTGTTCTACAAGCATTTTTAAATTATTCCTAGTGTTTCAATTTATATTTTAAAGTGTAACATGGATCCATGACTAATTGTTGTATAATTTTAAATGTACCAACTTTTTATCTTATGTATTAAATCATATTATTGCAACCTATTGTTACCTCTAGTATTAAGTTTGTCATCTTTTATATATATTTCTAAATCTAAAAAATTAATATTAGATTTACTGCTATCATATGTAAAATTCAGGTTAACATCATTGGAATTCATACTTCCAACAAAAAGATCCAAAGATAGATTGTCACCCTGCCAGATGAGAATGATGTTATCAATATAACGTTTGTAGGTCACCAGGCCTGCTCCGAGTGGGTTATCTTTTAAAAAATGATGTTCCCAATAACCCATAAAAAGATTGGCATAACTCGAAGCAAACCTGGTGCCCATAGCCGTACTTTGCTCCTGATTATAAAATGTCCATCATAATAAAAAAAAGTCATGTGATAGTGTAACTTTAATTGCCTAAATTATGAATTTACTCTGTTCAATTTTTAAAGAGGTGTCTTGCTGTAAAAAATATTCAACTGCCTTAATTCCATCTATATGTTTAATACAAGTATAGAGAGATGTCACATCGCAGGTTACCAATATATAGTCATCCTGCCATGTGCTATTCTCTATTAATTGAATGACCTCTGTAGAGTCCTTCAAATAAGAAGGTAACGTTTTAACATATTTTTGAAGAAAAATGTCTAAGTATTTAGAAAGATTAGCTGTTAGAGATCCCTCACCTGATATGATTGGTCTACCTGGTGGATCTGTGATAGATTTATGTATCTTGGGTAAACAGTATAGGAGTGGCATCTTTGGAAATATAGGTAGAAGAAAATCTCTCTCTTTAGGGTTTAGTATACCCCGTTCTTTTGCCTGGTTTAACATAATAGATAATTCTTCAGAATATTTTCTAGTTGGATCTGTCATAAGTTTTTTTATATGTATCACCATCATCTAGGATATTTGTACACATCTTTTTGTAGTCCAAAGTATCTAGGACTACAATCCCACCTCCTTTGTCTGCAGGTTTTACAGTTAGATCTTCATTTTGTTCCAATTCTTTAATAATCTTTAATTGTTTTTTTGAGAGGTTATTGTTATAGGGTTGAGTTTTCTTTTCATTTAGATTTTGAATATCCCTAAGAATTTTTTTTTCCAAAAGTTTCAATTACGGTACCCTTATCTTGTTTTGGATAAAAATTTGATTTTTTTTATTAACTGAGTATGTACATAGTGATTATCAACAATAAATGCATTATTAGCTGATTTTTCAGACCCGGTCTTTAAAAACCAACGTTTCACAGTAAGCTTCCTTACAAATTTATGGGCATCTATATATGTCTCAAATCTATTGATTTTATTTGTTGGGGCAAAGGATAATCTCCTACTCAGCTGGCAATTACACAGATTGGTATACGCCTGAAGGGGAGAATATCAATAAACTTTTTTGAGGCGACAATAAAAATACAAAGTATACAGCTGTCTCATTGGTTCTTGAAAATATAAATTTTACTTTCGCTGTTTGATTGGAGGGAAATATCAATCATGTTGTATGTGCAACAGCGAATCACTAAAGATGATAAGCGTCATCAAAATCATAATAATAACTGCGTCACAAATTAACCAAAGATTTTAAAACTATAGAAAATTATTATATCTGCGTCACAAAAGCACCAAGTATGTTAAACAAAAAAATATATTAATTATATTATAAATGTATATTGTTATGATTTCGGTGATTGTAATTTCAAAAATGAAATAAAAGGAATTGAAAAACAAAGAGGGCCCCATAGGCCTTTTGACTTCGAAAATCATAAAATGTATATTATAAAATATATGTATAATGTTATTAATATTGAACCAAAAAAGGTAAGAAAAATACATACCTTTAGTGTGTCCAAATCCAGGCTCATAAAATTAATTCAGTGAAAAAATGGCATCACCAATGGCGCACAAAGTATAGGGACTTATATAGATTTTTGGAGGATTGTTGATTGATTACATTGCTTCCAATAGCATCCTGATTGGCTGATTTAAATGATCACCTGATTCATCAATTCAAAAAATAAATATCAATAGATAATTCAATTGAATGTGGATTGTTCAGGAGCTTGAATTGTCTGTTGAGCATTACTTTTGAGCTTTGAATTTAACAGATATGTTTAGTTGTATTATAATGGCATCTGCAGGGTCTGGAAAAACCAAATCAGGCCATAATATACAGTTTAATTTCCAGCAGAACCAGTTTCTAGTAACCTTAGCAGCATTATGACTTATTATTTGGTGATAAAGCACAAAAGACAACTTCCTCAAGAAGAAATTAGATCTGGAGATTAATTTCTGATAATGTTTCTGCTGAGGGGAACCATGGGAAAACACTGGAGAATTGCAAAAAAGATTTTCAGATATAAAGCGAATTTTGAAAGCCACGGTGGCCAGAGAAGAAAAGGCAACACGTGAAACAGGCGGTGGCACCCCAGATGTTGCAGAACTCTCAACATGAAAATATGCTCATGGAGAGGTTGGGAGAAAATCTGCTGCAGGGCCTTGAGGATTTTGACCACGACACTGACGCCTTAGCAGGTAAAGTTCTATATTACTGCGTCACTCTTGACGGCGAGTTATAAATGTTCATTGTTATAAATGCTGATTACTGGATTTCAATTATCATATTAATCCTTGTTAATTTATTTTCAACATTAATGTATTACAGCATCTACTAGTGCGGCCTCTGCTGTTGCTACACAGCCATTACCTGTTGTTGATACAGGGCTTATTGCTACAGACTCCAGTCACAGTTTCTCCTCAGCTACAACACTGCCAGATATCATGTGCAGCACCCCTGACCCAGGTGTTGGTCAAACAACAGGTATGTCAGTTAATGTTAGCTGTTGTTTAATCTGAATTGTGATTTGATTAATATTTTATATTTATTATTCAATTTGAATTTATTATCTATTTTTTTATAATTGTAGTGGATGTCAGAAGGGCTATGGGGCCAGCTCCTACCTCTTCCATCTCCTCCTCCTCAGGTAATACAATTAGTCCAACACCTGAATGTTGTAAGTGTGATAACCTAAACAGGCACTGTTTGACATAATCATTAATTAGTGTGACTCTATGAAATCACAGTAAATATTCTTTTATTTTTTAATTTAAAGATTGTATGATAGCATAGTGGATTACATTGTGTAGATTTATAAAATGAGAAAACAATAGAAAATGCGACATACTTTATCTTGTGATGCAGCATGTAATGTAAAAGGGTTAATCAGTATTAGGGCACATTGAAAGTTTGTAAACTATAACTGTGTGGAAAATCAAATAAAGGGGCGTTACCTTCAACCATTTATATAAGAAATCATTCTACATTTATGTATTGACCACAAATACTTTAGTCAAAGTTATCTTTTTTTATTGCTCAATATTATATTAATACATGCATGTGATGCATATCTAGAGATTATTAGTATCACAACAAACACTGTGCATCTCTTCAGTGCAGAAGAGGTGATTGTATCATGTGAACAAATAAATTAATTCATTACAAGATGGTACAAGCACCTCAGGCAACGAATGCTGTTTAAAATGCTGCTGCACAGTGCTTATTTAAATACACTTTTTAAAAAATGCTTTACTTTGGATTAAAATCATTATTGCTAATATATGTATATTAACATTTTTTATATTACAACATTCATATGCTTTCCTATTTTTGATGTAATATTGTTTTAAAGGGACAGTCAAATAAAAAAAAAGTTTAAAATAGGGCATGTAATTTTATAAACATTTCCATTTTAGTTTTATTACCAATTTTGCTTTGTTCTCTTGATATTCTTATTTAAAAGCTAAACATTTATTATAACTGTGCTGGTTATGCAAAACTGGTGAATGAGTAATAAAGGGATTATCTAGCATTCTTAAACAAATCAAAATCTGGTGTTGAATGTCCCTTTAAAGGTGCATGTAATACAAATATTTTTAGTGCATTTTTCAAATGGAGATGAAAATGTATAAAACCATGAAAAGTTGATTATATTATCTGTTTGATTTACATTTCATATTTATTTTTGTTATAAATAATAATGCACGTGTGTGATAAAGTTGCACAAGGCATCTTTTTGGTAAATAATTAAATCTTTGAATATGAATTTGTTGTGTTTTTCAAAAAAGGATATAATGTTTTTTTTTATAATTAAATAAATATAATAAAAAATATATCAGAAGATAGGTGTGTTAAATTTCAAATGCAATGTATTATTATACTTGGAGGAATGAAAAGGAGTGCAATCCTGGCAGATGGCTGGGCACTTATATTGATGAAAATCACAACAGACAAATCTGTGCAGACAACAACCATAATATATCTAACCCTAATGTTGGAAATGTGCATATTTATTATTCAAAAGGAGATACCAAGAGAATAAATCTATATTCAAAATATTATTGTATATAAATGTGTATTAAAAACACAATACATTGCAGAATCATGCTACTTTAATTCATTTTGATTATAATAGTATTAGTTTATATTTACATTAGGTACCGAACGATGTCATCAGCTGGCGGAGGAGCTAACAATTGTTGTTAGGCAGATCCAAGAGACTTTATTTGATGAATTCCAAGAAATGATTGGTAGCCTCCTTTCTAAGGATAATACGCAGATAGAAAGCTATCTGGAAGCTTCAGCTGCTGCCGCCCCTGGCCCTGCTGATGATGATGGAGCAATGCAGGATATGGTGAATCTGTGGAGGCAGTATAGCGAGAGTTGATTAGGACATTGGGGGTCTATATACAGCAACAGGGGCGTCAGGTGGAGATGGCTATGGAATTGGAAAGGGAGAGGATAGCAATAGATTAGCGCAGGGTATCCATAGAGGAAAGGGAGAGGGCTGATGAAGATAACAGAAGTTTAAATAGAAATGTATTTCTATTGATGCAGGGTACCCTTTCTGAATTAATATCTTCAAGAAGGAAAAGATCACCTCCACAATCTCCCACTGCCTCTAAGCGGTCTAGAGATTAGTTTTTTTTATTTTTGTATTTGGTTTGTATTATGCATGAAGAAATGCTTATTATAATTCAATAAATAAATATATTTTGATGATTATTTTATCTTTATTCGATTTTTATTTCAATAAATGATGTTTTTCAAGTACTATGAAACAGGATATATAGGAGCGCCAATGGCTTAGATATACCACAGGAAATAGAAATAATCTCCAATAGTTTCTCTTAGAATTAGATTGTTCAAATGTCAAACAAATATATTTATTATATTAAAACAATATGATTCTGATCTCCAGAATTCATAAAAAATGTATATAACAAAGACACAAAGCACATATAAAAATACATAAAATAAAATACAGCGAATGACAAATAAAATACAGCGGATGACAAATTCAATCTAATCCAGTTATTTTAACTGGGTGACCAATATCTAATGGTCCAGTGTTTTGTGAGCGAGTCCTCTTAAAGACCCTCTAGTAGGTACACAAATGTGTATTGAGAAACAAATCGGTACTTAATTGAATTTATCAAATAAGTGTGCAAATTAACTTGGTGTCCAATGAATGATATAATAATAACTCAAATAGTGTTATCAGTAAATGATAAGACCACTATTACAGTGATACGAGACCCACTTTAGAGGTCAACAGTTCATATAGGTAGTGCAAAATGTGATGATTAATATAAATCGTATAATAAACGCCGTGATAAATTAAAAATGAGATAAAATATATTGGAATCCTTAAGCTAACAGATAAACCATATTATGGATCACAATATATAACACAAAATAAAATACAAATCTGAAGTGATCAAGTAGGTGTGGTCAAAAATTCAAAGTGAAAAATGCAAAAAATACAAATTGTGTGATCCTACTAGTGGGATTCTAAACTAAACTGGTACCAGCCATATCTCAATTAGCCTAATTGAATCTGGATGATGGACTCAGTGGTCCGGTTATGCGTCTAACTTTAATATCTTAAAAACAATAAACCAATAAAACAAATAGCACAAGCTATATGATTAATATAAAAAACATAAAAAACAGAGAGTTTATGTCTAGTTTGGCCAAAACTAATCCACAACTCTTAAAGGTGTGTTTCCACAATTTTTAAGAAATAATAATATTGACAATGATAGTGTCCTTAAAAAGTCAATTGGTAAAAGTGAATCCTAAAAAAAGTCTGATGAAAAAAAATCCTCAATGTGTGGTGGAGTCCAAAGTCCTACTCCTTTGTTGAGACAAAAACCTGAAAGAGATGAAAAAAGTGCACTAAACAAACAGCGCTACAAGGGTATGGACTATTGAAAATAGTCTTACCGATCAAATCCTGGTCCTGGATATAATGAGCCTCTCAAATCTTTGGTGTAAAGTGTCGTCTACGCGTTTCGGCCCTCGTACCGGGCCTTTTTCAAGTACTATGCATTGGCCATTTATAATTTATAATATTTAAAATTGTATTAGTATTATTGATTAAAGGGACAATGTACATCTAAGTATTTTATCTTTTACAAAATAAATACCATTATTACACATTGACCTCTTATGCATAACCAACACAACTATATTAAAGGGACATAAATACAATAAAAATGAATTTTGAGGTTTTAAAATAACATGTTATTTTCAAAGCTTTTAGAATCAACTTTAATTGTATAATTGTATTAATTCTCTTGTTCTCCATTGATCAAAGATGAATGTATGTAAGCTCATGAACAGGTAATAACCAATGTTATGGAGAATTATTTATATATATATTTATATATATATAAAATTATGTTTTTTACACATTACAAATACTGTATATACACTACAGTCCCTTTCCTCAGTGGGCAGAATCATTACTGATTTTACACTACATAATATAATTAGACTCCCTGGCTTAATATTACAAAATATATTATGCTGTCATGAGCACACCTAAGCTTGGGTGTGATGTTTTAACCAATGGGATATGGTCAATCTCTATGATTATGTTTTAAGACAAATTTTAATAATGTATCTACACATATAATAAGAACAACACAATTGGTTTATTATACTTTTTTGGAGTGGTTATTTATTTATTTTTTATTTTTTATTATAACATAATCAGGGAGACTGAATTGGTTAAAGTACACCACCCAAGCTCAGGTGTTAAACCTGTATTGTATTGATGCTCATTCAACAAATTATAAAAAGATAATGAGTACAATTTGAGAATATAATAAAAATAATACCCTTCTAAATAAATCATGAAAGATGATGTTTGTGTTTAATGTACCTTTAAAATACTTTTTTTTTTAAATATCCTTACCTTGTATGTAAGCCTTTTCTGAGAGCCCTATTGTTCTGTCTATTATATGCTTATTATGTTGATGACATCTGGTGGTTTCATGTTGCAATTACAGCTTGGTTCCTCTCAAGAAGGAAACAGGAAGTGTTAATAAAGTTTGTTAATAAAAAGCTTTACTTTCAGTTTCTCAGCAGCCATCTTAGCTTCAAGAAGCATGGAAATCAGCTCTTCATATTTGCCTCTAAATATACATATGCCTGTAAGTTATTTATTGTTTGCTAAGAGTTCATTGTGCCTTTGAATTGCATTGCTATTTGCTGTAAGGTTTAAATGTAAGCTCTCTGTGTTAGAAACATGTATTATTGTATGTATTGCAAGCACCACGTGTAACTACATATTGTAATTTCAACTTTTCTTATTGTATTGCAGTTCTACAAAATAACTATTCAGAAGTAAAATCAGTTTGGAATAAACACAAAGCTATTTCTGTCTGGTTTGTTAACTAGCTGTCTAGCTATCAGTTAGTGAGGACAGTACAGTAAAAAGGCATGCTATATCAAGGGAAGATACAGAGCTGCATTGTAAAGTAAAAAGGCATGCTATATCAAGGGAAAATACAGGAACTGCATTGTAAAGTGAGAAGCAATAGAAAGCAAAATACAAAGGCTGCATTTTAAAGTAAAAAGCAGTAAATAACAAGCAAACATACAAGACCTGTAATTTAAAGTGAAAGGCAGTAAAAATAATTTGCACAAGAACTGCATTTAAAATATTGCACTACTTTAACCTGATCACTATGAACCAAGATAAGAGTGTTGATATGAAGCAGCAAACTTTAGAGACCAGATCCTATGCCTCTGGCTCTAAATATTCCATACGCTCCAGCAGATCATCAGTCAGTTCTGCAGGACTCAGAGCCCGTGCTAAAGCACAAGCAGCCCAGGCACAAATTTCTTATGCTGAAAAAGAGGCAGACATGATAAAGCAGAAAGCATCATTAGATGCAAAGGCAGCTAGACACAAAGCAGATATGGAAGCAGAGGCAGCAAGGTGCAAAGCAGAGACAGCAAGGTGTGAAGCTGAAACAGCGCAACGCAAGGCAGAGTTAGAAGCTAATATGCATGTGCTAAAGATTCAAAGGGCAGCAGTTGCAGCATCTGCAGAAGCAGCAGCTGAACTTGAAGAGGAACCACTTCAAGATTTTGCAGAAATAACTACCCATTATTCTGTACAAAGGACTTGTGAGTATGTACAGAACCATGCTCTGGACCAAGATAAAACAGAGCATGCTCCTATTAAACCTATGTCCATCATAATACCACAGTTTCCTGACTCAACATATTTACAGTCCACTCCAAGTATTCCTGACTTGCACCCTCCTTCCCAGACTGACACTGCAAATGTCTCAACACCAAGGGTGCGCTTTCAAGAAAGCAGAGGCTACGCTGATCCACAACATCCCTCACATTATATGGACTCTCACATATCTCCTCTCATAAATAGTACATTAGCAACTTCAGAGACTACTGACCTAGCAAAGCACCTGATTCGTCGAGAGTTAGTGAGTACAGGGCTACTAACATTTGATGATCAACCAGAGAACTACTGGGCATGGAAGACATCATTCCAAGGTGTCACCAGAGATCTTAATCTTACAGCCAGAGGCTTGGTCCAGAGTCATCTCAACAGGAGAATCAGGTCAGTGCATGTTCATAACCCTATTGATGGAGTTAAAATGGTATGGCAGAGACTAGAAGAATGTTATGGCAGCCCTGAAGCTATTGAGAATGCACTGTTAAAGAAGCTAGAAAACTTCCCCAAAATCTCAAAGACAACATAAAGTTAAGAGAACTTGGTGGCTCTTTGCCAGGACTGGCATACCTAGACACAGCTCGTGGCATCAAACCAATTATTGAAAAACTGCCATATAGCCTGCAAGAAAAGTGGATTTTTAAAGGTTCCAAGTACAAAGAAGACCATCATGTCTCCTTTCCACCATTCAGTTTCTTCACCAGATTTATTGTCAACCAAGCAAAGACCAGAAATGATCCAAGCTTCATATTCTCAACATGCAGCAACCAAGTTCCAGTAAATACAGAGAAGTCAGGAACAAGGTACAGCAACAGACCAACGGTGTCAGTAAGAAAGACAGAAGTGTCCGCTACTAATGCAACTCCACAAGTGAACAGCCCTGCAAGGAAATCCATGGAATCAGACAGTCCATGCCCAATTCATAATAAACCACACCCACTGTCAAAGTGTTGTGGGTTCAGAAGCAAGCACATTGATGAACGTAAAGCTTACCTGAAGGAGAATTCTATCTGCTTTAGATGTTGTGCATCCACCAGACACATTGCCAAAGACTGCAAAAATAACATAAGATGTAGAGAATGCAACAGTGACCAGCATACTTTAGCTTTGCATCCAGGTCCAGCTCCCTGGGTAGTAGAGACTCCTTTACCTAAGAGAGAGCAAGGCGGGGAGCAAGAGGAAGCTACCCCACCCACCGTCGTATGCAAGTGTACAGAGGTATGCGGGAAAGGGACAAGGCCCAGATCATGTTCCAAGATTTGTTAAGTGACTGTATATCCCTCTAATAAACCTGACTGTTCTGTAAAGATGTATGCAGTGTTAGATGATCAAAGCAACCGTTCTTTAGCCTAATCAGGGTTTTTTGATGTGTTTAACATTAGTGGTGAAACATTTTCCTACACTCTAAGAACATGCTCAGGCATTACAGAGAAAACAGGGCGTAGGGTATCCAACTTCACTGTTCAGTCTATGGATGGGAAAACACACATAAAACTCCCCACACTCATTGAATGTGACATGATACCTGATGACAGGTCAGAAATTCCAACACCTGAGATTACACAGCATTTCCCTCATCTGAAATCCTTAACAGACAAGATCCCAGCACTTGAACCTAACGCACAAATACTTCTCTTGTTAGGAAGAGACATTCTGAAGGTGCACAAAGTACGTGAGAAGATTAATGGGCCTCATAATAGTCCTTATGCACAACATTTAGATTTAGGTTGGGTCATAGTTGGGGAAGTATGCTTAGGAGGAGCTCATAGACCAGCAGATGTGAACTCTTTCAAGACAAATGTGCTGCCTAGTGGGCGCACTTCTCTGTTCAGCCCATGCACTAGCTATATACAGGTAAAAGAGACTTTTAATGCTTGTAAGCAACAGTCATACACCCCCTCATTGTGTTATTTAGGAACTGCAACTCACAATGTGGGCAGTTTAGGTGATAATATGTTTGTTACTACTCCAAACGATGACAAACCTGCTATGTCTATTCAAGATGGTATGTTCCTTGATGTAGTTGAAAAATAGATGTTTATTGATGAAGCAAATTACTGGGTAGCACCCCTACCATTTCGCTCACCTTGTCTTAGACTACCAAACAACTTAGAGCAAGCCCACAAAAGACTACTTGCTCTACAGCGTTCCTTTGTGAAAAAGTGAAATGAAAGAACATTTTGTTAACTTTATGCAAAAGATCTTTGACCATGACCAAGCACAACCGGCCCCACCATTGGCACCTGGTGAGGAGTGTTGGTACCTACCAATCTTTGGTGTCTATCACCCTCAGAAGCCAGGACAGATCAGAGTAGTTTTTGATTCAAGTGCTCAGTTTGAAGGCATCTCACTGAATGACACACTCCTCAGTGGGCCTGATTTAAATAATACACTACTAGGTGTCCTTTTACGTTTCCGCAAAGAGCAAGTTGCAATTACCACTGATGTACAACAAATGTTTTACGGTTTCATGGTTAGAGAAGATCACCGTAACTGTTTGAGATTTCTTTGGTTTCGTGACAATGACCTTAACAAAGAAATTACAGAGTTCAGGATGAAGATACATGTCTTTGGGAACAGCCCTTCCCCAACCATAGCCATTTATGGTCTAAGACAAATAGCAAAGCAAGGAAAGAGTGAGTATGGCGAAGATGTAGAACAGTTTATCTTGAGGAATTTCTATGTAGATGATGGACTCGCATCTGTGCCTACTGAAGCTGAAGCAGTCAGTCTCCTGCAGAAAGCTAAGGAAATGCTTGCAGGATCAAATCTCAAGCTACACAAAGTGGCATCCAACAAAAGTCCAGTAATGCAAGCATTTCCTGCAGATGACAAAGCTAAAGATCTAAAGGACCTTGTTTTAGGTGTCGATCCTCTACCCCTCCAAAGGAGCTTAGGAGTAAGTTGGAACTTACAGACCAACAGTTTCACTTTTCAAGTGTCCAAAGAGGTAAAACCTTTCACACAGAGAGGCATCCTGGCTACAGTAAACAGTCTTTATGACCCACTTGGGTTTGCATCTCCAATCACTATGCAAGGTAAATCTTTAGTCAGAGAGCTCTCAACAGACCAATGTGATTGGGATTCCCCACTCTCACCAGATAGAGAAGCTCAATGGAGAGCATGGACAGAAGACTTGATCCATCTTGAAGATCTCAGTATTCCCAGACCCTATGTGCCGGTGTCACTATCGTCCACAGTAAGAAAGGAGGTATGTGTTTTTTCTAATGCTTCTACTGTAGCGATAGCAGCTGTGGCATATCTAAGGTGTCCTTAGTGAGCCCCAATACACCGTACTCCAGGAAACACTGAAGCAACAAACGGACATCACACAGCTGAGGGTGGAATTCCAGAGTTTGCAGGGGAGAGGAGCTTGGCGGCTTTCTTCCCATCACACACAGAGGGTTCCCAGAGCTGTTTCATGCTGGTGGTATAACTGCTACACTGGATTACAAAAACACTTGGAGCTCCTGAACAAATTAAGGTACTATTTCTTCACGGCTATAACCTGCGCAGGATTGTCATTTTACACCAATCCTAAAACTTTGAAATTGAATTGAGCATCATTGTTGCAGCTCATTGATATTTTGCTTAAATCACCAGGATTCGTTTTCTCTCATTAGTACTGCTGTTTTGGTTCCTTAACCCTGTCTGCAGCAGAGGCTAAGTATTTTGAAGTGTCTTTAGAGGTCTTCTCTCTACATAGATAGGTCACTTACAGAGAATCACTTATTTTATATAAACAAGTTTTTATGCATTTATTTATGTACATTTAGTATTGCCTTTTTATATTTATCTCATTGTATGAATTATTTCGCTTACAACTCTTTTAATACATTTAGTAAAGTCTAATTCAATTATATTTTAACATTCATTTCAATTGGCTGTTGTTTTTTTCTTGATCATTAACCTATCATTTGTTAAAAGATTTTTTTCTGGTTTATTAACTAGCTGTCTAGCTATCAGTTAGTGAGGACAGTACACCTATAATAACATGGACTATCATTTATAATCTATTGAGTATTCATTTTAAATATTTGATTAAAAAAGAGTCAGGTGTGAAATAAAGAACATTTATTTGAATACATATTAAAAATAAAAAAACACCAAAAAACAACTATTTTTGGATAATTGGAAAAATAAAAATATGATAAAATAAAAGAACGTATGTACAATATATTTACATGATCATTGGTCAAATAGAGCATGCATATAATCTGATCGAGCTTGTACTCCTCTGGCATCAATTTGCTCTAAAGGTGCAACATTGTCATCATACTCTACTTGCAAAATAGATATGTCATCATCTGGTATGAGTAATGCTATGTTGTGGAGCATGCAACATATGAGAAATATCAGGGATACTTTCTTTGGTTTGTATAGAAGTACTCCCCCAGAGAGGTCTAAACAACGAAACCTGCTCTTCAAAATGCCAAATGTGCGCTCTATCACACATCTTGTAAATGTATGAGCCTCATTATAGGGCACTTGTGCAGGAATTGTGGAGTTCAGCACAGGAGTGAAAAGCCATGGGAGACATGACTAGCCTGGCTCATCCCCACAACTAAACTTGTTACGGCCTGAAATGATCCTGTGGCCAGGAAATAGAGTACAGCAAGCAGTTTTAACATTCCAGGGATTGCCCTTGTCCTATATGTTATAGGTTCAAGGGAGTCTTTGATCTCCAGATAGAGCCTCTCAATTAAACCTCTATTTAAGCAGAATCTAAGGACAATTTCCCTGTCAGTCAGGGCATGCAAGCCTATTCTAGGTAAAAATAGCCTTGGCCTCCTGCGTCGTTCATAACGCTGAACTAGTTCCAAAAATCTCCTTCTCCTGCGTCTTTGTTGGATAACAAGGGAAAATATATTGACCATCTCCATTTTTGTAATAACAATGCATACACCAAGCTTTCTGTGCTGTTAGACACTCCCTTTTATAATGACCATTTCACCAGCTGGAAATGCAGGTGGAAGTCACATATTGATTGATGCAATTTGAGTAATTATTTGGGTGTTAGAAGTGAAAATTAAGGTATAGGATTTATATATACACATACATATATATTTATCCCAAAAGATGATATTTTATCACAAACGATAAAAGGAACATAAATATTTTTAATTATAATTAATTATTTTCCAATTCCCATTGAGTTCTAATTGTTTTTCCGATTCTCATTGAGTTCTATGGCATCCGCGACTTCAAGGGTGGCGGATTTAAAAATAGGTACGCTGCATCGGATAAGACGCAAGCGTAATTGTTGAATTTTAGATAATTTCGTGAGAGCTTTAAATAGTATCGAAAAGGAGGGCAAATGAACAGGATTACGCTCCAATTCCACGGGTTTTCAACTCGCATTGATCTGCGTCAAATTGAGACCGGCAGATCGTATGTTATGTCACAAATTTTAAATTATTCCAATCTTAAGGCTTTGATAAATACGGCGCATCAATAGCGCGACAAGTAAGACGCGGAATTCAAGCGCATTTTCAGTTGATGCTTTGATAAATAGGGGCCATAGAATCAATTCTAATAAATCTGAAATGTTGTGGATTTATAAAACTTCAAGTAGCTACTCTCTACATTTATTCAAGGAAGTAGATCATATTAAATACTTGAAAATTAAGTTAGGTCAGAATCCTAATTACTGGTATAATCTTAATTATGAAGTCATCCTCAAGACCCCATCGAATTGAATAGATGGTCCTTACATTTTCTATCCTTATCAGCTAAAATCATGTTATTAAAGACAATTCTCTTTCCGTAAACAAATTCGAATGGATATAGTAGCCATTCTAGAATACACATAAAGCACTCATTGTAGACATGTATGACACATTGTATGTTGTTATTTGAAATGATCACCAAATGGGTTGGAGATATCGCTACAATATTTAAAATATATCTTTTATTAGATACACATAAAACAGGAGATAAAATTGAGGGATGTGCAATTAAAAACAAAAGCTAAGATAGGGGGATATGGAGTAAATATTATGCCACAGTTGTAGATCATTTATCTATATAAATACTCGGTGTGATTATTGAATACTTGGGTATTCAATAATACAGGTTCCCAGCAAGTAGAATAGAACCTGAAAACTTGGCAATTATATTCCCATTATAACTTGTACTAACTTGAATAGTTACCCTTGAAGGGAATTGTGTAATTGTCAATTTGTAGTCTGGGTTGCAGTTAATAAGAGTACCTGTTAGTGAAATGGTCCAGTTGGATATAGATAGGTATTGTATACTTGATTATAAGTACATATCCAAAAAAAGACCTAAAGTATAGTCAGGTGTTCTTTATTACTCCCAAAATAACAGCCAATATTATCACATCGAGTAGTAATGGATTTTAAAACTACTATATCATAATAGTATTTTGGGTACACATACCATGTGTTTTTGTTTGTAGTCAGTGTGTTTGGTGCATACTTGGGTATCCAATGATGCCAGATCCCAGGGAACAATAAAATCACTGAAAGCCTGGCAACCGTGTTGCTTGTATTACATAGGTTAACTTAAATAGGTTAACTGCATAATTACACCCAAAGAATACAAATTTCTAAAAGTGGAAAATCCAACCACAGCGACTTTTTACTTGATCCCTAAAGTGCATAAAAATCAAACCCATCTGCCAGGCCGCCCAATAGTCTCAGGCATAAACTGTCTCACTGAAAAAGCCAGTAAATATGTAGACTATAGGCTGAGGGAATATTTACCACAACTACTTTCATATGTTCAAGACACACCTGATGTATTGAAACAACTTGAACATCTGCATGTTGATTCCAACACCTGGCTGGTAACAGCTGATGTGGAATCGCTGTATACAAGTATAAATCATGAGCTGGGACTTAAAGCGGTCAAAAGCTTTTTACAAATGGGATCAAGTGAAGATGCCTCCCACGATGAATTTATACTTAATTTATTATAACTACTTTACCTTTAACCACGGATTTTACCTACAAGTCAGAGGCACGGCGATGGGCACATCCTGTGCGCCCACATATGCCAACCTTTTTCTAGGCTGGTGGGAGCAGAACACAGTTTTCTCAGATCAAAACTCTCAATACATGACACACATACCATTGTGGATACGTTACATAGATGACGTGCTCTTCCGTTGGGATGGAAGCAAATCTGAACTGGATGCATTTTTGCAAGATCTGAATACAAATGATCTGAATATAAAACTGACATACGAAGCAATCCTGACCGAAATTACATTCCTGGATCTACGAATCAACAAAAACCAGAATGGAACAATCAGTACTGATGTTTATAGAAAATCTACTGCAACAAACAGTATATTACACTGTACAAGTGCACACGTTCCAAGCACGGCCAAATCACTGCCCACAGGAGAATTTCTATGAATGAAAGGAAATTGCTCAACTGAGGAAAATTATAAGTGCAGAGCGAAAGAGGTGACAGAGAGATTGTTACAAAGGGGTTACAGCAAGAGATCCATTAAGAAGGCTGAACACAGAGCTAGACATACACCCCGACACAAACTGCTGACGAAGAAAACAGATACCAAATCCACAGACCAAATCAGGTTTATCACCACCTACAATCCACAAATGAATAAAGTGATCAAAGTATTACAAGATAACTGGCACATTTTGAAAGCAGATCCTGTGCTAACAACAATACTGGATGATAAGGTGGCTGTAGGCTTTAAGAGAGCACGAAACCTCAAAGACCTGATTAGTCCAAGCCATTTCTCAGGTGAAAAAACGAGAACTAAACTAACTCATGGCTCATTTAAATGTGGAGTTTGCAGTACGTGCAGTTTCATGCAAAAGACTAACACAGTCACTGACAGATTTGGAAAAATACACAAAATTAATGCATATATTAACTGTCACACAGGGGTTATATATGCTCTAGTATGTAAATGCAACCTAATCTATGTAGGTATGACCACTAGAAAGATAAGAACTAGATTACAAGAACACCTGAGAAATATTAAAAATGCCCAAAAAGACAATGATTCAGGTAAAACCAACATTACAGTTGCCAGGCACTTTCTTCTAGTGCACAAATCAAAACAATCTGATCTTCATTGTTTCGGATTACAAAAAGTTAACTTGGGAATAAGAGGTGGAAACCAAGAAAAAGCATTATTACGAGCAGAAACCAAGTGGATATTTCTGCTAAATTCTGTCTACCCTCAGGGGTTAAATGAACAAAACAATTTTGCCCATTATCTATGAACGTAAAGATATTAAACAGTACTATTGGGATGAGTAGGCAGAGATGCAAAGTCATGTTATGATAATACCATCATCCTAAACTCTTATAAATCTTAGGATGTAATTCAATGTCAACTGTGGGGGTTTTCTTTTTTCCCCATTTTAACCTAAAATGTTTAATTAAATTTAATATTTATATATTCAGCTAGGAATTCTAGATGCGCATAGAAGGAGTTATTGGATAAAATGATTTTTACCCTTACTTATATAACAGATTTTACAGTTTATCCATAATATTAATTGCACTGTACCATTTCTAACTAAATAATATTAACTCCTAGTAATCACATTTTCATCTTTTATACTCTTCTAGGGGTATAGAAGGTCAATTTAACACCAACACATATTTTAAGAATTGGCACACAACTAGTATGCACGAGATTGACAATTATTTATTAATTTTCATCATAGGTATTATAATAATTATAATAACCCAATATTATTTATTCAACAATATTGTATCACCCAAGTCGCCAATCTAAGATAACTGTAATAGGGTAGTCTTAGCACACTTAGATCACATCCCCCCTATTTTATTTAAAAAAAACTCTTCTGTTATTTAATACAGTATAAACTACAGCACATAGTAGTAGTATACAATCAGAACTCAAGGATTTATTCAGCAATTTTATTGTGCACAGTCACACACCTTTATTATCACTATTAAAGTAATTTCACTCTTACTATTAAGAATTCACACACAGAATAGACAATGCATAGTTAACATGAATCAAGCTATTCAAAATCAATGTATTACGAGTCAAGCAATTCTTCAGCGCATCTGTTTCTATCAAGCACTTCACACAAACAGCTTGACGATAACTAAGATGGACAATCATATGGTACTATTGAAGCATCCGACCCCATCCATTTAGCCGCACAATGTAACGACTCAGTGACGTCATAGAAGTGGGAGGGTGTCCAGCTTCTGCTACGCATAAAAAGCCATCCGGAGCGCGACGCGCGCACACCCCCTTTGAGAAAGCCATGAGAACGGTGAAACATGTTAGGGAATTGGTGAGGAGTCAGGGAGCTCCTGTGTTTGTTAGGGCTAGCTAGATTAAGGGGATTTCATGCTATATCTAACTAATTAAACCTATCTATATCGTACCAGCAACCTGTATATAACAATAATTAGTGTTATCTAAGACACTTACTATTTATATTATTGGACTCTGCATATACAACACGATGCTGGAGGGGTAATTTATCTCGTGGCGGTGCACGCTTAGGGCACTGGTAACATGATCTCAAGCTGAGCAGTCTCCAGCGTATTTTTGTTGCCAATCCAATCAAATATATTATGTTACCACTTTTGAAGGAATACTTGTTTCCATTACTTGATTTAACCATTTATTCACATAATATATTGTGGTCATTTTATAGTATGAAGTGGATATACTATTACAGGGTGCAAACAGTTTATTAGCAATGTGCACTCAATATTCTATGACAATGGTGACATTATAGGCTGATTCATTAATAATATAAGACTTTATTACTCTGGGTCTCTATATCCATATTTACTTAATACTAAGCAGGTATTAGCAAACTGAATATTGTATATTGAATTACAACCAATATACCTTAATTGGACCCTGCTGTTACCAGTTTTCAAGTGCCTAACTGAATACCCAAGGTGAGAACAAATATATTCACAATATATCTCTTTAAGCCTAAATATTTAAGTTAACCTATGTAATACAAGCAACACGGTTGCCAGGCTTTCAGTGATTTTATTGTTCCCTGGGATCTGGTATCATTGGATACCCATGTATGCACCAAACACACTGACTACAAACTAAAACACATGGTATGTGTACCCAAAATACTATTATGATATAGTAGTTTTAAAATCCATTACTACTCGATGTGATAATATGGGCTGTTATTTTGGGAGTAATAAAGAACACCTGACTATACTTTAGGTCTTTTTTGGATATGTACTTATAATCAAGTAAACCAAGCAAACTTGTTATCAAGTATACAATACCTATCTATATCCAACCGGACCATTTCACTAACAGGTACTCTTATTAACTGCAACCCAGACTACAAATTGACAATTACACAATTCCCTTCAAGGGTAACTATTCAAGTTAGTACAAGTTATAATGGGAATATAATTGCCAAGTTTTCAGGTTCTATGCTACTTGCTGGGAACCTGTATTATTGAATACCCAAGTATTCAATAATCCCACCGAGTATTTATATAGATACATGATCTACAACGGTGGCATAATATTTACTCCATATCCCCCTATCTTAGCTTTTGTTTTTAATTGCACATCCCTCAATTTTATCTCCTGTTTTATGTGTATCTAATAAAAGTTATATTTTAAATATTGTAGCGATATCTCCAACCCATTTGGTGATCATTTCAAATAACAACATACAATGTGTCATAAATATCTACAATGAGTGCTTTATGTGTATTCTAGAATGGCTACTATATCCATTCGAATTTGATTTTGAAACTTAAACAATACACAGCACCTCCTACCCTATTCTGTTGATACAGCATATAAGCTGACAAATTTACCTAGTGTGTAGTCATTTGTACCTTCTAGGTAGTGCCATTGAATTTTTCTCTTGTACAAATTCTCTTTCCGTACCTAAATAATTTATCTTTGTTTATTTTAAAAAGAGACACTGATAGATTCAGTAAAGCATGTGCATTATTTCTATTGGGCAAGAAGTCCTGCATCGCAATAGATTGGTTAATTCAAGTAAAAGAATATGGCGCTTCTTTGCCTAGCATTAAAAACTATAATTGGATTGCAATGGTTAAATTTGGTGTTGACTGGCTCATGGAATCAAATTATGTTACTTACTATGTTATAGAGGAAGCTTTAATATCCCCGTTAAATGTAAAAGCAGTGTTACATGGAGGGCGTGTCCGCACAGTGATCCTGAGCGGTCACATCTTCCATGAGGTCTAGTTGATTAGACAGTAATCTGCCGATTATTGACAACTAAAATACAAGAACTGATCTTGGTAACACTATTTTGCCCGACTGGGAGTTTATCGTCACCTTTTTGGTTGTATTTGTGAGACAAGAGATCAGGATCGGACGATTGAGGCCTGAAGCGGCATCTTGCAACAGGCAATGTTTCCCCCCTCAGCGCGCCAAAATACTAGGCCACATCTGGACACGGCAACAACATATTATTAACACTATACTCCTGCCCTAAGAATAACCCATCCTCAAGACAACGAACACTGTGGAGAAGCATTCGGTGGCTAATATGGAAGGAAAGAATACATGGCAGCGGCTTGATGAACACTTCAAGAAATTTGAGACCCTTATACAAAAGATGATGGACAAAGCTCCCTTAGAACATATGCTACAACTTATGTATGAAGGGTGGACTCCGTCAATAACTCCCGGAGAGCCTTCAGATACCAGGCATTCAATATACAACTCACCTCGATGAGCATCAAGGAAATCTGCTACAAGAATCCAGCACCGCATCACCAGCTATACAATGCGTTAGGCAGACACTATACCCACCATCATAGTGTCCGGAGGCCACAGCAACATCCTTTCTACTTTTTCAGCACCACTGAACCCGGTAAGAATTACCTTAATGGAACACTCATCAGGCAACCCTTTGGCAAAACTTATTACTTCAAGTATGCAACCCTGTGAGATGAGGCATAAGCAAACTGATAGCTGGCCACAACAGCGGAGCCATCTACCACCAAATGAATCACCAAAGAATCCCTTTTAACTCAGCGCAGAGCATTCCAGTGAACTTCATGCTTCCATAACTAGAAGAACTATATCTAGAAGGGTACTACAGCACACTCTAATACTCAATGTTTTATCTATCCCGTTAGCCCGCAACCTGTTTTTTATATTAAAAAAAGGGATCTGATTGTACTTCACTTAGATCACTATTTGTGATTAATATGTATAGAAGTATGCACCACAGGTAACTAGACATCCTCTAATTTATATTTCTGTTGCACAGTTATAATAGGGCTCTATTTATGTTAGTTAGGATGATGTATTTACAAAAATAGTACCAATGATTCATACTATAAAGATGTGCTGTTACACTTAGCATATTTCACAGTTTAAATATTATTTTATGAATAATATGTATAGAAGCATGCACCACAAGTAACTAGACAAACTCTAATTTATTTCATTTTCCATTTTTGTTGTGCAGTTCAGATAGAGCTCTGTTCATGTTCGTTAGGAGGATATATTTACAATAATAGCACTAAGGATTCATGTTGTAAGGTTGTGCTGTTATACTTAGAAAATACTATTAGACCATGAAAAATGCTATCAAGAATATACTGTATATAGGAATTCTGAATATTATCTTATAAGCAGAATAAAAAAAAATAAGACATCATTGCAACTTAGGCAGAGCAACGTAACTTAATATTCTTTCAACATGTATGGCAGATGTGCATTATTACTCACTATGCCCTTGTGCAGCGGCTGGCAGCAGGAGCCGTGGGCTTGGGCCAAACATTATTTCATATGCTTATTTCGCCATTACTAATCTCAACTGTTAGGGAATTATGTCCCCAAATGTTACACGCTCCTCTTATTATATTAGCCCATAAGTCTGTATCACGTTTCCAGACTACCTGGACACTACCTTTACTTACATTATACAATTCAGACTTAAACATTTCTGCCTCAGTTCTTAAACTTAAAAGTTATCTAAGTTCACATTATGTAAAGACCAGTTATAGTTTCCAATATAACAACTAGATGGCCAAGGTTACCCAGTAGATAGAACTTAAGCACATGACACCCAAACATTTAATTGCTGGGGAGGTCACTCTCTCTCATTGTGAACTTGGTGTTGCCTCTAACCTAGATTGCTCAACATCTAGCCTGCCATTATGTACACATAGGGCTCCTTTACATTGTTCAGTCTGTTTTGAATATATATTGCTGCTTGCATATTATTTTACAGACTAAGTTGTCCAGCAATGGCTTTCATTTTACCTTTATGTTTTTTATTACCTTTAGGACATGAACACTTGAATACCATAATACAAACTCTTTTACATTTTCCACCTAAGGTTCAATAGTGGCCTTGTTCCAACTAGACATATACAACTCCCTCTTGCTAGTTTTCTAATTATTCAATTATACGTAAAGCCCAAGAGAGGCGTTTTTCTTACTTTATAGGGGGATTTTCTATAATTTCATAATTTCTCTTAATTGTGAAAACAGAGGTTTACTTTGATTATTTGAAGGCTATCAGCTATCTATTTATACTGTTATTTCTATTATGGATGTTTACTACAGATCTGTGTTTAATGTCTTGATACTGATCGCTGAATGAGCATTGCAAATATACTGTATATAAATTGTGAAAAACACACGAAAAAAACATTTTTATCATCAATGATCTTATACCTATAATAGGTATATAAAAGTATACTCACTACGCTGTAATTAAGGTTTCCGACATTTAAAATAAATGTATTATTCACACATAAAATTAATGTGTACATAACACAAAACAGAAATTAAAGGGACAGTCAACACTAGAATTGTTGTTGTTTTAAAAAGATAGATAATCCCTTTATTACCCATTCCGCAGTTTTGCATAACCAGCACTGTTATATTAATATACTTTTTACCTTTGTGATTAACTTGTATCCAAGCATCTTCTGACAGCCCCCTGATCACATGACATTTTATTTATTATCTATTGACTTTCATTTTAGCCAATTAGTGCAGTGTTTGTCACAATCCACTTGCGTGATCACAATGTAATCTACACAAACTAGCTCTCCCCTATTGTGAAAAGCAAATAAAAAAGCGTGTGATAAGAGGCTCATTATTATATGAGCATTCCTAAGTTTAGCTTTCAACTAAGAATACTAAAAGAACAAAGCAAAATTGGTGATAAAAGTAAATTGAAAAATTGTTTAAAATTACATGCCCTATTTGAAACATGAAAGTTTTTTTCTGGACTTGACTTTCCTTTAAGTGAATTTCAACTCATTATGCTTCTGAAAATAAAGTGTTGAAATACACTTGATTTGAGTTATGCATAATTAATAATAATTTAAATATTTAAAAAAAATATATATTTTACATAAAAAATAAATTAAAAAAACAGTGTTACATTACTTATTTTCTAGATTACCTAGTAATGTTCAGAATTTGTCCACTTTCTATAATATTATAATGGCCTGGCAGAAATGTTAACTATAATAGGTTATAATTTTCAGGTTTCGCGATACCTATTATAGGGAACCCAGACTTCGTACCGGGGCTTTATAACATAATCTTTAAAGGAGTGGAGTATAAAAGGGCTCACAAACGTTGCACAACTTAAACTTGAGAACACTAATACAATTCAGTCATATGACGAATTAACTGTTAAGTATTTATTCCCTGCTATGATTTTATTTGCATATTTACAGGTTAGGAGCTATTCAGATACAGCAGAAATTAAAATCACCTCTTTACTGCATGCTATTTACTGTGTATTTCTTCCTTCTCTTGAATTTCTTTTTCAGTAGGAAATGTCATCTTAATGTCATTTTATATGCCAGCCCATTTTATAACACCTGTAAAGGGGTGGTTTTTAAACATAGATTGCAATCAGGAGGGGTTAGACAGGGGCAGAGAGAAAACTGGCCCAGCTCTTAAAGGGACAGGAAACCCCCAAATATTCTTTCATTATTTGGATAGAACATACCATTTTAAACAACTTTCCAATTTTCTTCTATTATCATATTTGCTTTATTCTCTTGTTATCCTTTGTTGAAGGAAAAACATTGATCTACTGGCAGGTAGCTGAACACATCTATTTAGCCAATCACAAGAGACAAATGTGTGCAGGCACCAATTAGCAGCTAGCTCCCACTAGTGTAGGATATGTGGGTATTCTTTTCCAACAAGGGATACCAAAAGAACAAAGCACATTTGAAAATATAAGTGAGTTTGAAAGTGTTTTAAAATTACATGCTCTATCTGAATCATGCAACTTAAATTTTTACTTTCCTATCCCTTTAAAATATCCATTGATGCAAATAAATACATATGATACTCTGATTGCATGTTATATTTGCAATTATTCCTGCTCAGAATAATACATTTACAATATATACATATAGTGGTATAAATAAAAACAGAGATATGACAGACAACATTGTTTGGAACAAAAAAGGAACATACAAATACACATTAATTTCTGGGAAAGTATCATATAACTAATCAATCTAAAAATAACTTTCCATGAGATATTGTTTGTTGAGGTATAAATCAATCTATTTCTTGGACATTAACAGATTAAAAATAAAAGATTAGCTTTAGAGAAATTTGCTTTTTCATGAACAGTAATGAAATGGTATAAATAAAGTTGGGAAAAACCTGAATAACCGCGACATCGATGACTGTTATTTAACACCAGTCCGATGCTCTTCGCACCGTACTTGACGCGCATGTTTTTGACGGCTTTGCAACATAGTTGACGCTTTGATAAATAGGCCCCTTGGTGGCTATGTCCTAAAATAAGACCCTTCTGGGAACAGGTACAACAAGAAATCAATAAAAAACTAGATATCAATATATCCCTAAATCCACAAATCATATTGCTCAACTACCACCCACACATAAAATGCCAATACCAAACCACGTTAGTACAAATTATGCTAAATAGTGCAAAGAGATTAATTTCTCGTCTATGGAAAAAAATGCAAACTCCCACTATAACATAATGGTTTAAAGAAGTAGAATATACTTTATCTCTAGAAGAAATATATTATAGTTATAATAATAAATCGGATCATTTTCTCAATGTACTATTATATTGGAAGGAAAACTAATACTAACAAAAATCAACTTAACTAATGAGCAATATAAAGGAAACTAAATACAACACACTAATGGAATTAAAACCCCTCTAAACTCACATCACCTCAATGCCACATATCATTTTTCACCACATCTGTCTATTCTATTGGATAGGATCGCCCCACCCTGTTACCCTTCCCCATCCACACCCAAATTGATTATTAACCTGTATTAATTTGCATTACAAAGTCATTTAGATTTGTAAGACAGAAATATAATTTTGTAAATATTTAATCTGAAATACATACAATGTGACGAACGTTTAAACATTGACCTTGGATATGTATCTGTTATATGTTTGTAATTAAGATAATACAAAATTTTCAAACAAACAAAAAAAAAAACAGAACGGAACTTTATTTTGGATGAATGTTCATTCATATTAATGCTTATGATTATATAATTTAAAGAGAAAATACTACTAGAAATAAGACAGAAGATCACAGGTTTACAACAGCAGCTAAGACCTTTGATAAAATATTACATGCAACTAGAAAAATCTGCAGAAGAGATAGTTCAAATCAAACAAACTAAGTATTTAAGAGATTGGACATATTAACAAACTGACTCTATATACATATGGCAGAGAAAAAATAGATCATTAATATACAGGAACAATAATAGAAATAAACATCAGGACTCGAAGAAAAAGATCTAGTGGTAGAAAGGTTACATTCTCAGACACAAAAGCAGAATCAGCAGGGATACTAGTCAGGAGGATATAGTACAGAATGAATTATGAGAACAGAGTGAACAAACAATGGATACTACTGGTTCCAATATGAATAAATCTGAGAATATATAACAAACACAGCAGGATTAAACTTGATAAGGCTTTTTTACCACCAGTACAGATCCAAAGGCAGTATCCTATAAAGAAAGATCAGCTTTCAAAAGACAAAGAGATACAAATGCAAACAACAGATAATAGCTCAGAGCCAAAAAAGACAGAGATCAATAGAACACTCACTAGTAATTCATTTATCTGCGACCCAACTTACATATGACCAGGAGAAAGTGCTTAATTTGCAAACGAAAGCCATTAACTGTAGTGCTTTAAGTGTTACCTTGGTCTAGGAGGTGGCTGAGTTAGGGATTGAAACAATGTTGCTTTTTAAAGGATGGGCTGCATCTTACCTTATAAAAGTCAGTGTAAAATAATCTTCTTCCTCTTTTCCTCTGGATCCTGTTGCTGTTTTTCCCTCCCTCCCTCCCTCCCTGTTATGGTTTGTTGCAGGAGGCGGCGCCGAGGTACCTGGAGCTCTTTTAGTCTCCATAGTTGTCATGGCTGGGGCATGCACATTCGAGATAGCTCAAAGTAAGTCCATAGACTTTGCCCAGCCAGGTTGTTTTGTGGTACAGCTGGCATTACCTGGTCTCTTATTAGGTAACTGGTGTAAACAATTGTTATCTGCACCCTTGTAGGCGGGGTCAGGGTCCTGCAATAATTTTTCCACAGCCTATTGGTTCGAGAGCCGAGCTAATGTGAGGGGCAAGGCGCAGCAGGTCGAAGCCTGTTGTGCCTCTCCCCGCGGGGCTGCTGGCTCTCGTTTCCTGATGGCTGGTGGGTTTTACAATTTTATTTGGGCGGAGCCCTGAGGGGTCCCGAAATACCAATCTCTGGCGGGTCCCTGTCCTTGCTTCGCTTGGGTCCTATTTTTTTAGTTATTGGATCTCTTGCGCCGCCCCAATTTTTGGTTTGTCTAAAAACAAAGTTATATGCTTTTCAGCATTTCTGTAAATAATAAATGCGGCCGTGTTGGCCTTCTCTCCAGCTCCCATGTTTTTGTGTCATTATTTAATTAGAGAAATGTTTTAGAGAACTCAGGCATCTCAAAATGGACAAGTTCAACTTTTAATGGACTTAATTTTGTATCAACAAACGACCTTAATCTGTTTAACACATTACTAGATGTAAATACATTGGTCAGACATTTGACACTTAAAAAACATTTTAGTAATTTGAGACAAGAAGAAAGAGATATAAGGCATGACTCAATTGGACATTACACACTAACAAAAGATGATCTTGATTTTCAAGATATTTGTACTAGAGAGATATTATCTGAATTGGATAGCGAACAGACAATAAATTCAGCAGAACTTGTGACTTATATAGGGTCTCATTTTTATCCCATAGAGACAAGAGGTACAACTATTGAATTATTTCAGGCTAGAGTAGAAGAAGATCTGATTAAGTTACATTGTGATAACAAAAATAAAATATATAATAATTTAACTTATAAGGAAAGAAAAGCCATTAAAGAATTAGAATCAATAATTGACATTGTGATAAAGAGATCAGACAAAAGAGGGAGTATTGTAGTCTGGGATACTAAAGATTATAATAAAGAAATAATGAAGCAACTCACAGATATCAAGACTACAATATAACCCAGTAAATCACTACACATCACAACTAAAACATATCCTAGATTAAGGTCAATATAATGGATATATAGATAAGTTTACATTTGAATACTAAGTAAATGAGCATCCACAAACTCCTGTATTTCATATATTTCCAAAAGTACACAAGTCATTAGTTGATGTAAAAGGTCATCCCATTGTATCTGGCATTGGATCTCTTTTGGAACCCTTATCAGAATGGCTGGATTCTATTTAACAACCGCTGGTTAAACGACTATATAGTTTCTTAAAGGGCAATTATACAACACATTTTTCTTTGCATAAATGTTTTGTAGATTATCTATTTACATAGTCCATCGGGGAGTGTTTTTGTAACAATGTATAGTTTTGCTTATTTTTTAATAACATTGTGCAGATTTTCAGACTCCTAACCAATCCCTCAGTATCAGAAGTAGACTTACTTTTCCAGTCTACTGCTGGCTTCTGTTTGTAAAATCTATCTTTTCATATGCAGGGAAGGGGGGACTGTCTGCAATTTATCCACTTTCCTGGGTGTTCCAGCTAATCTAATCAACAGTGCTAAACTTGGAGCTTCCAAGTAAGTTTTTAAAAGGTTTTATACTGGATTTTTATATCACCATCTGTGCATACTCTTATTTATAGTAGTATCTATTACATGCAGTTAAATGTAAATTGGTGTATACTGTCCCTTTAAGCGATTCAAAACACTTGATACAGACTTTGCAAAGTATTAAATGGTCTGACAGATACAGATGGTTTACAGTTGATGTAGTATCTTTATATAGCACAATACCACATGAAAATGGTTTAAAAGCGATACAGTTTTTTCTGTCCAAACAAAAACGAATATGGAAATGAATTTACAAAAATATGTACCTAAAATTGTGGAATATCTGCTTACTCATAATTATTTTTGTTACGGAAGCGACTTTTATCTCCAGAGATGTAGGACAACGATTGGGGCAAAGTTTGCACCCTTATACGCCAACCTATTAGTTGGTGGGGGCAAAGTTTGTGCCCTTACGCGCCAACCTATTAGTTGGTGGGAACTGTCCATCATCTATGAAGATGAAAACCCGTTTAGAGATAACATCAAATGGTACAAACAATTTATTGATTATCTGATTTTTATCTGGGAAGGAGATTATCTAGATTTGCTGAGTACATGAACAGTAATAACTTAGGAATACAATTCACTTTTGAGACACAAAATGTGGAGGTTAATTACTACTACTTTTGCAATATACTTGATTGAATGTAAACAGTGCCACCTACAGTATGTAGGGGAAACAACACGAGAGGCATGAATTAGAATAAGGGAACATTCATCCAATATAACATCTGACCCTACAGAGAACAGGAAACAATTAGAAAGATTATCCCCAGTAGCAAGACATTATATTGAATGTCGTGGAAGAAATACTAATTAATTTACCTGGAATATTATTGAGAAAGTGATAAATAACCAAAGAGGGGGAGATAAAGATAAAGAGTTGAGTAAGAGAGAGATATTTTGGATCTTTAGGTTACAAACCAGGATGCCTAATGGCTTACATTCTAGGTATGATCTTCATAATTTCTGTGAATAAAGTTATAAACTAAGCAATCCATTTTAAAAGGTTTATAAAAAAAAGAGAAAATCTTACATTTTAAGATATATTAGACAGTGAGTCTATTTGTTTAGAACAGAATATAACACTTGCCCTGATTATTACCCTTATGTTATGATTTAATGTGCATAGATTAAATAACAGAGGGTGAGGATTGGAATATATAATTGCGGCAACATATTTAAATATCAATAAGTCTTCAACTCTTCAACGATATTTATATACATTTAAGAATATGAAACAATATAGTTTTATATGAGACAAGCACTCTATATCAGATGTAGAAGAGTTAAGGAATATAAGTAGCACAAAGCAGAGGCAGATATGAAGTCTTTGAGTACAGCTGTGAGCAGCTGAAACACGTTAGACTTATCTGCCGCTACTTCTTTGACGCTTTGGAACTTGGCTCTATGTTGCTGTTTTTAATGAAGATTTATTAACCCCTTAGTGACCACAGCACTTTTCCTTTTTATGACCGTTTGGAACCAAGGCTATTTTTACATTTCTGCTGTGTTTGTGTTTAGCTGTAATTTTCCTCTTACTCATTTACTGTACCCACACATATTATATACCATTTTTCTCGCAATTAAATGGACTTTCTAAAGATACCATTATTTTCTTCATATCTTATAATTTACTATAAAAAAATATATAAAATATGATGGAAAAAAACACTTTTTCTAACTTTAACCCCCAAAATCTGTTATACATCTACAACCACCAAAAAACACCCATGCTAAATAGTTTCTAAATTTTGTCCAATGTTTACATGTTCTTTGCTTTTTTTGCAAGTTATAGGGCAATAAATACAAGTAGCACTTAGCTATTTCAAAACCACTTTTTTTCAAAATTAGCGATAGTTATATTGAAACACTGATATCTGTCAGGAATCCATGAATATCCCTTGACATGTATATATTTTTTTTAGAAGACAACCCAAAGTATTGATCTAGGCCCATTTTGGTATATTTCATGCCACCATTTCACCACCAAATGCGATCAAATAAAAAAAATTGTTCACTTTGTCACAAACTTTTTCACAAACTTTAGGTTTCTAACTGAAATTATTTACAAACAGCTTGTGCAATTATGGAACAAATGGTTGTAAATGCTTCTCTGGGATCCCCTTTGTTCAGAAATAGCAGACATTTATGGCTGTGGCATTACTTTTTGGTAATTAGAAGGCCGCTAAATGCTGTTGCGCACCACACTTGTATTATGCCAAGCAGTGAAAGGGTTAATTAAGTAGCTTGTAGGGAGCGTGATGGGTTAATTTTAGCTTTAGTGTAGTAGACAACCCAAAGTATTGATCTAGGCCCATTTTAATATATTTCATGCCACCATTTCACTGCTAAATTCGATCAAATAATAAAAATTGTTAACTTTTTCACTAACTTTGGGTTTATCACTGAAATTATTTACAAACAGCTTGTGCAATTATGGTACAAATGGTTGTAAATGCTTCTCTGGGATCCCCTTTGTTCAGAAATAGCTGACATATATGGCTTTGGCATTGCTTTTTGGTAATTAGAAGGCCGCTAAATGCCGCTGCGCACCACACTTGTAATATGATCAGCAGTGACGGGGTTAATTAGGTAGCTTGTAGGGAGCTTGAAGGGTTAATTTTAGATTTAGTGTAGAAATCAGCCTCCCACCTGACACATCCCACCCCATGATCCCTCTCAAACAGCTCTCATCCCTCCCCCACCCCACAATTGTCCCGCCATCTTAAGTACTGGCAGAAAGTCTGCCAGTACTAAAATAAGGCTTTTTTTCATTTTTTTTTTAAATATATATATTCTGCTGTGTATAACCTCTCCTTAGCCCCCAACCTCATTGACCCCCCCCCCCCCAAATAGCTCTCTAATCCTCCCCCTCTAACTTTTTCCCACCATTTCGAGTACTAGCAGCTGTCTGTGTTTTTTTTTTAAATAACCACTTTTTTCTGTAGCGTAGTTGCCCCCCTGCATACCCTCCCCCCTCCTCCTCCTAGATCTATTTCTAAAAATTATTTCCCCCCTCCTCTCCCACCCACAACCGCCACCCACCACCCTCTCCCACCACTTTGAAATTCTTAAGCCCGGATCGCTGGCGCGCACGTGCCTCGCACATGCACACACGCACCCGGCGATCTTTTCCAACTGCTGGCCGGAAGATTGCCAGCGATGGGCCGCCCACCCACCTCCCTGCTGCTGCTCCCACCAATGATCGGCACCATCGCTGGCCGATGCAGAGAGGGCCACAGAGTGACCCTCTCTGCATCGGTGTGCCAAAAAAGTTATCTTAGAAGCTGCTGGAAGCGATCAGGATTGCTTCCAGAGCTTCAAACCCCAGAGGACGTGCCAGGCACGTCCTTGGTCATTAAATGTCCTCCAATGGAGGACGTGCCTGGCACGTCCTTGGTCGTTAAGGGGTTAAAGGAACTTTTGTGTTTACTGATCTTTTTGCTGGTATAATATGTTTTTTATCTGTCAGAGACATGCACAAGCCTCTCCATTGTACGCCTCCTGAGACTTTAGAAACTCATATGGTCTATGTATTTTCTCAAGCACATACATGTACTAGGACAGAGACTAGCTAGAGTGAATTAATCTCAAGCTCACTATCACTATCTCTTATTGCTGATCATTGTTAAGATCACAGTTGCTCTATGTTTATATAAGTCATTTTAGTTTCTTGAAGGTTATTTCTTCAGATGGTAATTCAAGTTGTGTTGTATTTCCTTGCAGGTTTAGCTTTTTTCAGAATTTAACATAGATGTTTTATGGGATGATTCTTTATCAATGTTATATGTATTTTGGTGGTTATATGGTCCACCTCTTTGCCTCCTTGATAACTAAAATGGTAATAAGACATGGATCTAGTAAGCCTAGCTAGATATCTCTCTGTATAAGCAGTTTTTACACTAGCAGGGTCAACAGATTTAATTTCTATCCCCCCCCCTCCTTTTTTTTCTTCTGTTCTTTTATTGTTTTTTTTTAGTGGACATCATTTTTCTTATACAGCTCGGCTTGTGTCCCTGCAGTCAGTAGTTGTGGGCCATAACTGAGCACAATACTACTTATCCAGTATACCACTCTATAATAATGTTATTCTGCCTTACTGTACAATTTATTTATAAGCTTAGGTTACCTTCACGTTTATGGGTTTCCTAATTTGTACACTTTACTTTCTAGGTTTTGTATGGTTACTATCAATTCCCCTGTTTTTGCGGGAATACCTCTTGCAATAACTCATCACTTAGAGGCTTGCATCAGTTAGTCGTTTTAACATGTTATTTAAACAGTTACCACATAGACCTATCAGATCTTACAAATGTATAGATATCATTCTTTATCGCTCCCAAGTAATGTGACTAGTGCTTATTTCTACACTTGGGATCCCTCTAGTTACTCTTGCTTAATGTTAACTTTTTCACATTTTTAATTGTAATTTTTTCTCCCCCACAGAGGCTATATAGAAGTTTTAATAACGTGGTATTGGTATAGTTCTATCCCTTTTTATTAGTATATATATATATATATATATATATATATATATATAAAGTCCAGGAATGGCCTTCAATTTAATTTTTGTGTTTTCCCTTAGTTCAATATCTTTTATATATATATATATATATATATATATAATTTTTGAGCCTATACTAGCAAAAGGTCAATGAGTGGCTTTTAAGTTACGAAACCCCTATGTTAATAAAGATCTCATTGTATCCGAGAAAGGGGGGGAAAAATTGAGGACTGCTTTTTTTGTATGTTCAATAACGTTTAATAAGTACACTTCATAATCTTGATGTAAAAAATTGCTTTTTAATACCTATATGTTCTTTTTCCTCTGTGTCCTCAATAAAAATTAGTACTAATAAAAACAAAAATATGTATGTACACATAGAAGACATGTCCAATAAAATATAATGTGCAAAACAAATGTGTAAACTCTGTATTGAAAAAAAATGGGGCAAGGGTAAATACAATTGTATAAATTATACTTTTTACAATTTTTTTCATACTTTTTTCTATGTATTTCCATATCAAAACGTGAACATTATATAAATATTTTTTCAGGGGGCTAACAGCAACTAAAATTAGACCAACAGCAAAAACCACTGGGTTAAAGTAATTTATGGAGAGAAGAAATCACTTAGCGCCTACTACTAAATGGACCCTTAGCTTTGATAAGTGACCCCTAGTGGGTCGATTTTCCGATTTTAAAGTAATTTATGCTAAATTCTCGCTGTTTCAATGTTGTTTTTATGTGCTGTGGTTGTCTTAAACAGTATTTTAGATGACATTTATCTGTTATGATTAATAGGACAACTTTAGCCATTTTCTTTGATTAATATAAAATGTATCTAATTCTTTCTTTTTTTTCTGTCATGAATAAATGAAAATGTTCTTGTCATACATATTTGCCGAGGTATCTTCCTCTCCAGTTGCAGCATTGATTTCAATTTTAATTGGCTTTCACTTAACATTATTTCATAAAAAAAAATATTTTTCACACATCAAAATACTGCTCTTTTATATGCATGACAATTTTGTTTAGTACAATGTCCCTTTAATTTAAGTTTAAAATGAGAATCACATTTTTTAAGGGAAAGACAGGAGGGAAGCTAACTCTACAGGAGATGCTAAATGGATTAAAATAGGAAACTACTTATCTTTCCTGTCTGGACAGATTATTCATGTAGGGAGAAAAAATGGCTTTACATGGACAGTATACAAAAATAACTTAATTACCTTTTCCCAAAGAATCCCTCCTGATAATAGATCTTAAGCGTTTCGCATTATGCAGTCCACACAGGATTCTAAAAAAATGTTTTGAGCCGTTTTGAAAATATGGCCTGCAAACTCCTCTTCCCGTCATCTTTTTGCAGATAGATTTGTTTTTTTCTTTTATATCTTTCTTCAATGACGTCCCACGATTATGTTTGCACATGCGCAATGTATGAATGTACTGGCATGCAATACCGGAAGAGCAGGAGAGCATATTTAGTAGTGCACCAGCAATGCCGGATGCAACTTTGTGCATTCCTTTTCTGCTATTGCATTATACACACAGAATGATCATTGAGGTTGCTTATAATTTGGGATCCTACATTATAATCCATATTGATCTGATTTATTTTTAGTAAGATTACCAGCTTCTTATTTTCATACGTACATCACTCTGAGCATAGTGGTGCCCCTGGGATCTCTCAGTTGACTAAGATTATTGCAGGCAGAGCTAGTATGATTTTACTTTCTAGGAAGAACGTTTGTCTTCTACATCATTATGGAATGCACTGTATTTCCTCCCTGGCACCTTTGCGGCCCCCTTTGCTAGGTGCCAACAATATTAGTGTTATAAACAGTTATTTGTGTATCTCTGGATGTGGGACTGATATTCGACTGAAAATAGTGATGGTGACATGCTCATTAGCACTACTAATGCTAGAAATGTATGTGTTAAGTTCCTGAGTAAAACGCATAGATAAAATGGGTTAAGAGGGTTAAACACATAGATAAAATCCCACTCAGGAGCTGCACAGAACAGCTGACCCTGAGCAGTACTCCTTTCCTTCTACAAGCAAGTACGCTTTAGTCATTATACTGCATTTTGTAATAAAGTATCTTAATAAAGTATAATGGTTTTATTTTATACATTGCCAAATCCTGTAAAATATAGCACTTTAAAAAAATAAAAGTTACATTCAAAGTGTCAACAAAATACGTCAATAAGGCATTATACACTTTTGTTTACTCAACCGATCTTTATTAAATAGGGATATTTCATTTTACACAGGAAAAGAAAGCATTCTAACATTATTTATTTTGCCCCTCTTTCCTATAACTTAAAATGTTTTTGTCTAATTCCCACAAGAACTGGAGATGCATACAACAGAATTCAGAAGCAGAACTCTACTACATTCTACAAAGTAATTGTTTGATCACTGTAACAGCTTTTGTCTATAATTGGCATCAGCTTTTAAAAGGGTATTATCGATTTACAATAGAACAATGTAAACTAAGGAAACAAAATAACTTTGTTTAAAACAAATAAATGTATTCTGTATTGAGGCCTTTTGTCAGTTGCTGACTTACATTATCCATCAATAAAAACAAGTTTTATGTGTCTCTAAATTACAAGGAAATGCAAAGGGAAAAGCAAAATAAATAATGAAAGTTCACCACAATGCTCATTAACTAGAAATAATTAAACCTGTTATAAGGAGTTAAATTTCCAATGACATTTTTCTTTACATATTACAGGGCATGAAAAACTATTAACTTGAAGATCCTATTGCATCAGAATCAGCCCACCCTGGAATCACTGGCCAATCCATGGTCAGTCCCTAAGGCACTCACAGTACACCAGCACCAATGCAGGTACATGTACAGTCAATTCTGCCAACATCATTAATGATGTTGGTGAAAGTCACTGGGCATACAATAGCTATGCATAATAAATGTATGCAGACCTGGCTGTCCCCAAAACCAAACGAGCCATTGAGCTTGCTCCAGTGTCTCCTGGGAAACCTGACTCCTTACAAAAGCTGCAGCATAAGCACATAATCTTTTCTCATTAAAACTGAGTGTGAATAATAATAATAACAGCAGCAAAAAACAAACAAACAAACATGGGGAATATATCCAAAACTGTTCACATATAAAGTTGCATACATAGCAATAATTTAAAGTCCCATGTTTCTTTGGCAGATATTTGTCACTATATACTATATTCTTCCAAATAAAGCTTTTTCAGCCAACAAAGCAGCATTTGCTCTAAAATTAGGCTATTATTTTCCATTTTAAAATGATTGTGAAATTAATAATGTATTATTTAATGGCCCTCCTCATATCTATTTGGATGATACATTTTATGCCTATTTCCATTTTTATGATCTAAAAATGTTTAGTTTTTATTATTCTCTTTTGCTTTGAAAGTTATTTCTATGTAATGTCCATCAGGCAGAGCTCTTATGGAAATTGGACAGTCTACTTCCATTATGACACACTACTAACACAAAGGTGATAGCTTCTGAACCAATGATAACACAGAGTAGTGGACAGTGTTCTGTTTAATCTTTTTTTGGTGCGCTTGGCTTTTCTCTAGAAACCAACCTTCAAAATTTTTAGTTCATATTTGTCTTACAAATTTATCACAGCCGGAAGCCATGGATACAGAGGAAGGTCATGCACCCTGGCTAGACGAACCAGCTGTGGGACTAACGCTGCTGATTGGGGAACCAGCAGTTCTCTGAGCGGTATTTTACTTATGTTTTACCCCTTTGCGGGAGTTAAAAACATAGCATTTTAAAATTACATTCACTCACAAATTAAAATGTAATTTTTCTACTATAATGGCCCTTTTATTAATTTATGAGGAATTACATTTTCAGTTTAATGGCCATTTAATGGGCCAGAAAACCCCAAAATGTTATCTTAAGACCATTGCTCCTTAACTCGTTTGCCTGCTCTAAAGCGACGGACAGCAATCCGCCCGATCGTATACGATCGGGTTGATTAACACCCCCTGCTAGCGGCTGATTGGCCGCGAATCTGAAGGGGGCAGCATTGCACAAGCAGTTCACAGCGTATGCTGTCGGCATTCAGCAATGTCTGGCGGACATGATAAATCGGCACATTGAGTACAATATGCAAGATTTTGCAAGCAGTAAGAAACCACTTGAAACACCTTGCAGGTATGTGTATCTTCTCTCTTTTGCTAGCAGCCTAGGAACTAACTCTAAATTAGTTTGTGCACAAAGTAGTATGTAAATCCTCCCTTACACAAGAGTGCCCGAATACATACAGAAATATTGCAAAAAACATCAGCAATAAACGGACCCAATGGGACTTGTCTGCACAAGAGTCTATCAAATATCAGATGATGTAAAGGAATCCAGCGGTTATACACACTGAGAGCTTACCCTAAAACACGTGACTCGTCCCGTCCCAGGGAGCTAGATCATCAAGGTTGCGTTGTCCATACAATAGCTATTTGGCGGGCGTTTTTCCTACTCACTCGTGTGAGGTCATCCGGAGAGGTCCTGTGTGTGGATCCGCTCTGGCTCCCTCCTCAAACGTCACAGTGGGGTGGTGTGCCGCCTTCTTGCTCCTCATTGGTCAACATTGAAACAGTAGAGCCAACGACAGGGCTTAGGAAAAAAAGGAAGGGTATTACCCATTCAGCTTGTGTAAGGGAGTACCTCTCTTGTTGCTTTATATTAATACACACAGTGCACCAATACCAACACAGCACCGAATAAGGGCCACAGGGCTTTATAAGCGAAATGGAAACCCCAGTAGATTTAATCACTAGACCTGTTACTACAAGCTTTGTCTCCCTCAGAAATGCTGAGAAGAGGGATGACTCTAGACAAGAAGTTAAGACTTTTTTTCTATGGACAGGACACAATATAAATTATATATTAACAGCACTTTTTGAAGAAATTGAGGTTCTTATCATAAAAGAGAATAAACTTAAGTGGGATGTCTGGACCCTCGAGAGTTACCTAAAGTTGAATCTTATACCTAGGGGTCTTAGACTCAATAAGTTTCCCCACCTTTACCACAGAGGATAAGACTTTCATAAAGCAATGGAATGACATTCTTTCAGAGTGCTCTTGGAAGCTAATGCATTTGCTTGTTTTATATAAAAAGAGACAAGCCCAAGATATTTCTGCAAAAATAGTGCAAGTGCAAGAAGAATTGAATAAAAGGTGTGACAATAGTGAATTCGACAAATTTGATAAACTCTTGCAAGATGCAGTTGCAGAGGCTAAAGCACTCCTGCTGGAGATTAAACACTCTAAGTACACTAGGGATTAGTTGAACTTTAATAATAACACTGTATATGTATGGAACCGTAAGGAGAGATTTCAGAAATTTAAAGAATTGAATCAATATTATAGTTCTGAGGGCAGCATCAGGGGAAGAAGAGCCTTACATTATCCAACCTAAACCCCAGGGTCAAGTTATAACTATGAACCACATACAACAAGCAGTTAGACCCAAAGAGAACACTACTACTCTCCCTGCATCTATCCTAAAAAATGCCCCAACAACATCCAGATACACTACACAAGCAACAAACATAGTGGAGCTTTCTGAAACACTGAATAGGGCAGAAAGTGTAGAACTGAATCAGGTTTTTTTCCCTTCCTCCCCAAAGGTAGACGGGAGGGGGGCAAGGTATAAGAGGGGCATACAATGGGGTCTATCCCCTTCGAAAAAAACTAGAGACAAACCAGATACCAGTGAACAGCGTCATAAATCTGTCTACATATTCTCTGTTTTACTGAGCAGAAGGTGTTAAGCCTGGGACAAGGTTTTGTTCCCACCAACTCTTTTAACCTGTTCAGCACTCTGATAGATGTCAACAGATTTGTTAGGAGACTTACACTGAAAAAACACTTTGCAACTATGACCAATGCTCCCAGCCCTGAGAACACACCTTATCAAGCTAATCTTGGGTTATATACCAACGTTGATCTGAAAACTTTGGATTTCCAAGATCTGTGTGGTCTCTCAGTACTGGAATCACTAAACTACGAAAAGGAGGATGGTCCTCCCTTGGGCCACAATAAAGCACCTAGGCTGAAGTGTCCATCAAATTTCTACCCCTTACATAGTCGTGGTCCCATAATCGAAAAATTGCAGAGTAGGATAGAAAGTGACTTGACCAAATCACACTATCAAGACAAAAAGATTAACTACAATCTGACCAAAAGAGAGAGGGATGCCCTGAAAACCCTCAATACCAATCCTTCCTTGGTGATCCGTGCCGCTGACAAGGGGGGGTCCATGGTAGTGTTGGACAAAAGTAGCTTTGTCGATGAGGCCCTTAGGTAGCTCAGTAATACACATGACTATCGAGTATTGAGCTCAGATACCACAAGAATTTTCAGTAGGAAATTAAAGGATCTAATTAATGATGGTATAGAGAAGGGCATCATTGACAAAGATACAGGTGACTACTTGTTAGTCTCACCTCCCAAAGGTACATAAATCCCTTGAAAATGTGTTGGGGAGGCCCATTGTCAGCGGCATTGGATCACTGTTGGAACACGTATCAGAATGGCTCGATCTGATTCTGCAACTTATGATTCTGGAGTTCTGGAGTTATATGAGGGATACAAAACATATCCTTAACCTTGTGGAGAAAATAGATTGGAAACAAGAATACACTTGGTTAATGGTAGATGCAAAAGCCTTGTATTCATCTATTCCCCACAATAGGGGTCTTCTAGCCCTCACATACTTCATGAGAAAATACCATGAGAATGACCCGGAGTATTGCCAGTTTGTAATCAGGGTTGCAGAAATACTCCTGAAGCACAACTTCCTCCTACGCCAACCTCTTTATGGGGTGGTGGGAGCAGGACCACATTTATGGAGGTGGGAACCCCTTCAGCACGGAGATAGTTGTGTACAGAAGGTTCATTGATGACCTGTTGTTCATCTGGAGGGGTGAACAGAGGGACTTATCTCATTTTGTTCAATACCTTAATATCAACGATTTAGGTATTAGTTTTACATCAGAATCAAGTCCTGTTAGTATTAACTATTTGGATATAACCCTCTCTCTGGCAGATGTAATGAAAAAGTACACACAGCTGTGTACTCCTCCATGCAAGGAGTTGCCTCCCAAGGAGTGTGTTCACAGGAATAGTTAAAGGGACAGTATACACTCATTTTCATATAACTGCATGTAATAGACACTACTATAAAGAATAAGATGCACAGATACTGATATTAAAATCCAGTATAAAACTGTTTAAAAACTTACTTAGAACCTTTCGGTTTAGCTCTGTTGAAAAGGTAGCTGGAAAGCCCGCTGCAAGTGGGAAATAAGAAACTCCCCCCTCCCCCTTCTTTTGCATATGAAAAGACCCTTTACACAAACAGGAGCAAGCTGGAGTAGGTAGCTGACAGTATTCTCATAAAACTTTGGGGCTTGGTTAGGAGTCTGAAAATCAGAGCAATGTTATTTAAAACTGAGCAAAACTATACATTTAAAAAAACAAAAAACTTTATGGGCTATATAAATAGATCATCTACAAAAAATGTATGCAAAGAAAATGAGTGTATAACGTCCCTTTAAGGGACAGTTTATCCGCTTGAGACGGAACTGTTCAGACCTTGATCAATTTAAAACAGAATCACAAGATTTAAAAGATAGACTGTTATCTAGAGGGTACAAAAAAGATACTATAGATAAGAGATAAGGCTGTAGAGACAGTCAGGGGCATGGACAGCCAAGACCTGATAAGTCCCAAAGTTTATTCCAACCAGTCCAAGAAAAAAACAACAATAGCCTCTTTATTACGGATTATACTGAGCAGTATAATTAAGTTTGCAGCATTGTTAGGAAACACCTCCCCATACTTAAAGCAGATGACGGGTTGGCTAACCTTTCGATTGGACTCTGCAAATTTGCATACAGACACAACAGAACTATAGGGAATCTAGTAGCTCCCACTTGACTACCATCTACCAAACCTAAAGAATCCTCTTGGTTGTCATCTAGGGGTATGTTTAAGTGTCACAACAGAGACGGTGTAGCATGCGAGAAAGTTGAAATGGGTAAATCATTTAGGTCTTCAGCCACAGGCCAAACCTACATAAAGAATATGTGCCTTAATTGTAGATCCACTTTCGTGATTTACCTTATTACTTGTATTGAATGTGACAGACAATACATTGGTCTTACAACACGTGAGGTTAGATCTAGGATTAGGGAGCACCTCTCTAGAATCAGGATCGGACATCCTAGCACTCCTCTGGTACAGCATTTTGTCTATCAACACAACAAAAGTGCTGATACCGTTCGATGGACTTGCATAGAGAGGATCCTTCCCCCACCCAGAGGGGGTGACAGGGAGAGGCTGCTGGCCAAACAAGAAGTTTATTGTATATTTACTCTAAAAACCAGATACCCACAAGGGTTAAACTCTGATAATAACTTGATTAATTTTTGGCAGTAGTCTCTCCCTGTCTTAAATTCCCAGCTAGCCACTCATACAGTTCTAGCTTTATTTTTAGGGTCAAATTATCCAAGACACATAATAATGAGGTATGAGTTTAACCAAGTATAAAGCGTTACAATATTGTACTATATAGCACACCTATAGTTGTAAGGTTTTATCATCATCTGTTCCGCTCAGGGACATTATCTGTTTTATTTACTATAAAAAAAATTAGCTCGGCCCCATTTATGTGGTTAAAATGTTGCAATGTTGCAATCATAAGTATGTCAACTTCTAGCAAAGAACAGTGTATACGAGTACAGGTGGCCCTCGTTTTACAACAGTTCAATTTACACCGTTTCAGAATAACAACCTTTTTATTCCAGTCATGTGACTGCTATTGAAAAACATTGAGAAGCAGTGCATTTATTAAAATAGCCAGTAGGTGGAGCTGTCCGCTTGTGTTGCAGCAAAGCCAAGCAAGCTGAAATTAATCAGTTTAACCAGACCTGAGCTATCGGGCAGATTTCAAAGGAACAAGATCTTCCTGTCTATAAATCAGTCCAGATTGGAATGCATAGAAAGAACTGTTTCCAGAAAAATGCAAGTGAAGTCTGTGTTGTGTGATTATTTTATTAGGTTTATAATGCTGTTTAGCAAATGTTTTGTTAATTTAACTTAGTTTAATTATATATTCTGTGTTGTGTGATTATTTTATTAGGTTTATAATGCTGTCTAGCATTTAAAGTCTTCATTTCAAAGCTTTAAAAATAATGTATTAGGTGTTACTTATGACAATTTTGAGAGAGGCCTGGAACCTATCTCCCTCACTTCCCATTGACTTACATTATAAACTGGGTTTCAATTTACAACGGTTTCAATTTACTAATAACTTGATAAATGATTCAGAATTTAAATTTTTATTTATACAGAATTTCAGAACCCCAATCATTTATTTTCTTCCCAAAATCCACAAGAACTTAGAGAAACCCCCAGGACAACCCATAATATCAGGGATCCAATCCATAACCTGCAATCTTTCACAATATATTGACTATTTCTTACAAAGGTATGTAAAAGATTTACCCTCCTATCTATCTGATTCCACACACTTTTTGAACATAATTGAGACAGTAGAGTGGCAGGATAATATGATTTTGGTAACATGCGATGTCAGTGCTTTATACACTAATATTAAACATGAATTGGGTATGAAAGCCACTGAATATTATTTGAGCCAGGACATAAACATGTCAGAGGAGCAACGCAATTTCATTTTAGAATGTATATATTTTATTTTGAATAAAAATTATTTTAAATTCGATGATAGATATTTTTTACAGATCAATGGAACGGCTATGGGCACAAGGTTCGCACCCAGTTATGTGAATTTATTCATGGGGAGATTCGAGAACGAATTTATAGAAAACTCCCCGTGGGGTGCGAACCTTGTGCTCTATAGGCGTTTCATTGATGATATGTTTTTCATTTGGAAGGGTGATTTGGAACTTTTAAACTTATTCATAGAAGATTTGAATGACAATAATTATGGTTTGAACTTCACACACAAATTCAGTTTTAAGAAAATTAATTTCCTAGACATCGAGTTAGAGATAAATAATGGCGAAATATTAACAAGGACATATTTTAAAAAAACTGATTCTAATAATTACATTGATTCCAGCAGCTGCCACCATGAAACCTGGAAAAGGAAAATTCCAAAGGGCCAGCTTCTAAGAATTAGAAAAAATTGTACAAAGATAGAAGAATTTGAGAAACAATCAGAGATTTTAAAAAATAGATTTATCCAGAAAGGATACGATAAGAAGAAGGTTGAGGAACTGACCACAGAAGTGAAAGGTATAGATAGGAAAGTATTATTAGACAAAAGGAAAAATAAAAAAACATCAAGGGATGAAAATAAAACTAATGACATGAATATACCCATAATTACAACATACTCCTCACAATATAAACACTTTGAAAAAATAGTAAGTAGGCACTGGCACCTTCTGCTCAAAGATCCAATGATAGGTCCAGGTTTGAATAGAAATCCTAGATTTATTTATAAAAAAGCGTCCAATCTTAAAAATAAGTTAGCCCCAAGTGAATATAAGAAGAAAAATAATTTAATGTTCGATAAAGGAATTAAAGACTTAGAGGGAAACAAAATAGAAGGGTTTTTTCCGTGTCACTTTTGTAAATCATGCAAGCACAGTAGTAAATTAAAACAGATTAAGTCTCCAAAAACCGGAAAAGATTTTAAAATAAATGGTATCATACGCTGCACTGATGTAAATGTAATATACTTGATAAAATGTGAGTTTGATTTAATCTACTTGGGTCAAACAAGTAGAAAACTAAAGGATCGCATTAGGGAGCATTTATTAAGCATTGAAAACAAAAGAGAGGATACAACATTATATAGACATTTTTCTGAAATTCACCATGGAGATGTAAATAGTATGAAATTTTGGGGCATTAAAAAGGTACAACAAGATGGTAGAAGGGGAGATATGGAGAGAAAATTATTGCGTAAGGAAGCAGAACTAATATACAATTTTGGCTCACTATCGCCAGGAGGACTTAATAGTGAACTAGATTTAAACCATCTGTTTTAAAAAAATTTAAAAATAAAAAATATAAAAGACTGAAAAGAACAGAATAGAATAGATATTAGATATAAGGAGTAAAGAGTGAATTATAACAATTGAGTCCTCAACCTAACTCTATGTCAAATTTTACATTTTAAATTTTGAATAATGTTTTTACAAGTGGTACCATAAGTAGAATACATAGATAAATAAATTCGCCTTCATAGACAAATCTAGTAATGGTCAGATTTTTGTGCAAAATTTCAGGAAATATGTTTTTTAAGATTTTCTATGATAAAGGTTTTTTATGGTTGATTTTTTGTGGAAGTTTGTATAAAGAAAAAGAAATATTGATTATTAAGATACAAATGTAGAGAGTGGTGTACACAATTGCACACCACACCCTTTAGGGTGCGCATCCCAATTCACAATTAACAGTTATGAAGTAAGCAATGGAAAAAAAAATCACAATAGAATATTAAGGCAATGAATACAGACAGTGTCAGAAAGTGGAACACCCAACACAATATACTAAACAATTGCTATTTGTATGTCAGTGTCCATTTGAACAAACAAATCCCAATATGGAGGCAGCAGCACTCTGTCAAAGGATGGTCATCCTGAAGGTCAAATACTGTGAATAGAAGAAAACAGAGGCGCCACCATGGCCCAGTACCACCAAAACAAAGAGAAATATTGGCAGATGGCAATATATATATATATTCACAAACATGAAGCACCCAGATGGTGCTAGTGGGGCAGGCTGGAACTTCACAGTAGTCCATCTCACTGATAGTCCTCTCTATAGATGCAATTGGAGTTCCTTGAAGGGCCTAGGTAATATGCCTAGAAGAGAGAAAGGCAAACCAACATGGCCTAGTATTGTTTGGACCCAGGGAGGATATGACCAAATGAATATACTCACAGGAAGCAAAGGACCTCCAGGTGCAATACCAGCAAGCTGGAACCACAAGTCGCCCAGTAGACAAACCCCAACAGGTGATCCTCGACTTCCAGCAGATGTGATGTTGGTAAAAAGTGGTATGATAGACACCACTACTGATTAATGGGTCAAAATACCACACATGCAAGTGTATATACAAAATAAAAATCTTTAATAACACAGCGACGCATTTCTCAGCCTCCTATGGGCTGTTTCATCAGGCTATAATAAAACATTAAAATATACACTTGCTATATACCAGATTAAAAAAATCTAAAAATTATCTGATTGGACAGTCAATTAAAATTTCAACCAATGTGTGATTGTTAACAATCAATTGCTATGGCAACCAAAAAATCACATTCATTAACATAGGGGTGGAAAGGTGGAACCAGGTGTGCACCTAATTAGCAAACAGGTGCACCTCCTAGCTAGCAGACCCTGCCACAATTCATTACCATAGTAACCAAAAAACACATATATCAATACATATACATCATTAGTTTATCTGATGTGCATAACACATCTGATTAGATTATGACAAAGGGATATTAGGGAGTACTTGGATATTCATTCATAATCTATATACACAAAATATATACCTTGTGTGAAAATAATATAAAACACAGACCTTAAAGAATGACCTGAGGCGCATGTATTAACTATATGTAACTTCCCAGTGTAGTATTGAAAAAAGTCATCTTGATATAATCACTATCCCCATATGAGAACCTTGATATAAATCAGAGTGACACAGCATATTGGATCTTATATATATCTAAGAGATAGTAGTGATGATAAACATAACTGTAATATAATGAACCGTATGTGAATACATGACTTCCACTTTACTGGTACATGGTACTGGGCCATGGTGGCGCCTCTGTTTTCTTCTATTCACATTATTAAGATAAAGATTTTTTATTAATTCTTATTAATTTTTACTAATTGTTCTTAATATCTTTATTAGTTATTTTTTATCAGTTACATGAAATGGAATTTAGGATATTCAATTGGAGTCTCAATGTATATATATTATATGTATGGTGTCAGACGAAATATTGTTATAATAATGGTTTATAGATTATTATCATTATAAAATGAGTATAATGTGAATGGAATTATTTTTGAGTGATGTAAGGCTTAATGGAATCTATTTTAAAAATATTTCATTTTAAACGTTGATCATTATATTATTTTTTCAACTGTTGATCACTATTTTTTCAGGAATGATTAAGTTAACTTCAGCACCGCAGAGTAAGGGTTAATACTATAATAGTAATGAACTTGCCTTTAACATATACAGCCATTAGAGATAAATGATTGAGGGGGACCTTGAGCACCGCAGAACAATGGTTGACACATTGCCTTTAACACATTAGCCTTTAAATAGAGGAGGAGCTGAAGGAGAGAGTATCTTGAGAAAGGCCCGCTGAGAGCCGACACGCGTTGATCAGATCTACCTACAGCTTAAGAAAGAGAGAAAAAGCCAGAGTATTGGCGAAGCACTGACTGCATAAGAATTGGAATTGGAAGCAGATAATACTTCCATAACCGCAACTTCAACTATCGGATCTATCCAATACAACTGGGTCCGGTAAGCTGTTGGGGCGATAGGAGCCAAGAAGTCATTTTTCAAAAAAGTGCGCGCATTGGAGAACCAAAGAGCGGATTGGTGAATGGAAATGCCGGTTCACTGACTACGGGATTCAACAACCGCTGACGAGTGGCATCCCACATATCGACGGAGGACAGTGCAGTACACCTGAAAAGCAAAAGGTACTGTGGAAAATCTAATAAGCACGGTAAAAAGCACAACACTTTGATGAACTGTTTAAACACTAATGCCTTATAAATACGGTTAAAACGAACATTTACCATAATTCAAATATAACCAGGAGGCAATCTATTGAAACTGCACAAGTATTAAACGCAAAATTCATTGATTTAATGCTCAAGAAAATCTATTGAAAAAAACGCTGAAAATAATTGTTACATACTGAAATATTTGTTAAAGGTCAAGAACATTCCCTGATACAATGTAATGTTTGGAATATGAACATTTTGAATCCACAATTACCTAGTGAATTGTTTTAGAATTGTTTTATAGTACTAAGTGTTTAATTGTGTATATGAATGAATTGCGGTGTATGTGAATGAATTTCCGATATTGGTTATGCATTTTTAGGAGATTATAACAATGCAAGGATTGATGAGTGTGATTTGACACCAGTGTCTAATGAATTGATTTTAAGACCATTGGTTATTAACGATTTTTGTATGAGATAGCTGTTTAATAATAAAACTCAAACATTTAAAACTATTACTATTATTACATCTGGATTGTTTGTCTGGCTTATTATTTTTTAAATAGAAAAAAGGAGCAGGAATCCAGTGCTGTAGTTAAAAAGTCCATATGCTTTATTAATCCATAGTTTTAAAATCGCCAGTGTAACAAAACCGGCATAACATGGAAGACAATGTGAGAACAGGAGCAATCAGTCCCTGCTTGTAACTGGCTTACGCGTTTCGGCCGTAGCCTTACTCTTAGCCTAATTGAAACCCTAGCACAGCTGTGCTTTAAACAGAGACTAACGTAACGTGATAGGTTAAAACAAATGGGGCAGGTCTGATTGCACTTAAGAAGCAAATCTTATTTATATAACATCATTAAGTATATGTAGTTATATATTCATACCACATAACTAATCATAATATAACCACAGTTTAAATATTTTGCTTGATGACAGTTTTACATTAAACACCATGATATTAATAAACCTCATATACATGATAAGCATACAAAATCAATAAAATTAAGTCTTACAATTTCTGGTAGTATATGGTGTACTTATAAACTGATCTGAACTAATTATGTAAAGACTTATGCACAAAAACCTATTACAATGCTTAGATACCCTAGCAAATAACTAGCTAAAATGTAAAATCTGTATTGTATACAGACTGACTTATTATCTAAAGATGGACAGATAAAGGTGTATCTTTGGATGATGCAATGTAAAGATCACTTCCTATATGAGTATATAAGTACACGATATACTACCAGAAAGTGTAAGACTTAATTTTATTGATTTTGTATGCTTATCATGTATATGAGGTTTATTAATATCATGGTGTTTAATGCAAAACTGTCATCAAGCAAAACATTTAAACTGGGGTTATATTATGATTAGTTATGTGGTATGAATATATAACTACATATACTTAATGATGTTATATAAATAAGATTTGCTTCTTAAGTGCAATCAGACCTGCCCCATTTGTTTTAACCTATCACGTTACGTTAGTCTCTGTTTAAAGCACAGCTGTGCTAGGATTTTAATTAGGCTAAGAGTAAGGCTACGGCCGAAACGCGTAAGCCAGTTACAAGCAGGGACTGATTGCTCCTGTTCTCACATTGTCTTCCATGTTATGCCGGTTTTGTTACACTGGCAATTTTAAAACTATGGATTAATAAAGCATATGGACTTTTTAACTACAGCACTGGATTCCTGCTCCTTTTTTCTATTTGTCTACTTTGCCGGTTGTTCACATCAGGAATCTACAAGTGCCGGAGCATTCTCCCAGGGGACCCGATAACCAATAGGAGGTGGGGGTGTGAGCGCAGGAGTGCGTGTCACATGACCCGATACATGGACAACGGCCAATGGTAAGCCACAGGGAGCATGGGCGTATCGACGAACAGGCACACAAACGACTTGTGAACACCTGAGAAGAGAGGTTTTTGCCCAGGACCGCCGTATATGCCGCTCCCTTTAGTGTGGATTCATCAACAGCCCAGCGCAGCAAGGATCTACATCTGTGAGTACTGCTTTTTGCTTTGCTTTACTATTTGTTTTCCGGATGAAGAGGCACTGAGTGGGATTGAAAGTTTTGCCCTCCTTTGCATTAAGGCTGTTTTATAGAGTGGATTTTGCATACCGTTTGCCATACAAGCTCCATATTCCTTTATGTGCTTAGATTTTCTTTGAGACCTGACTAAAGGCAATTGAGTTTTGTATAAACTTGCTCATATTGTGTACCAACTATACTCTGTTCAGATTCAGGATCAAGTATGCCTGGCTAAACCAAAGCTGATCAGTCTCTTAAACGTGAAGTTGAGCACACCAGACTCCCTCCCCACCTTTTCGAGTGTCCCCAGGGTTGGTACCCCATATTAACTGCACTATTTATTTTGCTAAGGGGTACGATAGGCCCACAGCACACTTAAGGGATTACCTTTCCCATTTTTCAATTATTATTTTTTATACATAAGAATAAGTACTGAGATTCTAATTGAATTGATTAATCCATAACTAGAGCAGATTGCCCTTTGGGCGCCTGCCCCAAACTTTTTCTGTTCTACAGGCATTACGGCGACTTACTACATAACATCATTTCAACATTGACCAGTTGCTTTCAACGGATCACCCAAAGCGGATAAAAGCAGTGCTGAGAGCCTGGAGTGCCGCTGGGACCCGTATATTGATTTGAACTGAGTTTTGTATCATAAGATGATTTTAAATCTTTATTCTAGTAAGTGCAATAAATAGTGTGCTCTAAATAAATGTTTTAAAGGTTTCACTTTGAATCTTGGTTGCGCTTCTTTGTACTTATATCCCTAGTGGCGAATCTGGCTCACTTTAATATCCGATTCTATCTTGTTCATGCTGAAGTCAAATGGATTAGCATTCCATTTAAATGTAAATTGTGAAACTTATATTCAATCAACCCCCTGTTTGTTGGAAGTTTACCCTATCTGATACCCTAGGTGTCAATAGTATATGCCCTGGTGAAGTATTAAATACTATGCTTTTCTAGTACAATTTTTTAACTTTTGTGTTTTTTTGCTTTGTTTAACATGTGTCCATCATTCTAATATTGTTGCTTACAGTCTCTAATTCAACCAACCAGTTATATTGTAAATATACAACGAGAAA